>NC_088355.1:35682500-35772500 GCF_036884655.1 Musa acuminata AAA Group
GCAAACTATGAATTTGGTCGATTCAATCCAGCTTCTTGGATTGGATTATCGCTTCGAGAAGGAAATAAGTGAAGCGTTAAACCATATCTATGATGCCCATATTGACGACCATGTCTCCCCTGGTAACATGTTCATTTCCTTAAGTAGCTGGATTTGTATGTTTTGTCCTGATAATTGTGTTTTTACCTTGTCTTACGGACAAAATTTGGACTTTGTTGGCACCATTTACTCAATCCAACTTGGCAATACTATATCTACACGTATCAAAGACATAGTTTTGATGATCAAAGAATGGAAATATTTTAGCGGTGACATCAAAAAATGTTATGACTCTATTTTTTAATCGCCAAACCATAATATTTTGATCAGAACATGTGTTGTGAGATTAAAATTTTTTGTCATGTATCAAAATAATCGTGGAGCAACTATAGCTGGCATCATTATTACAACAAGGCGGAAGACCTTATAAAATCGAACTCCCAAGAGATCACTACTCTTGAAGCCGAGGATGCCTCTCTTTTCCTCTCTCATGAAGGGTCTAAAGTCACTTTACTATGTAATAAGGGCATAATTCTTAACAGACAACTTCGTTACTTAACTCCAAATCTTTTCGTAAAATATTCAACCTCAAGGAGATGAGGAATTCTGTCCACCATAAAATATTCAACCTCAAGGAGGAGAGGAACTCCATTCACCGGATCATTAACCATGACTTGCATGAAGTCAAACACAGATTCTCTCTTCTTTTGCTTCTTGGTACACCAACCTTTGGACTGCTATTAACACGACTCTCCTCTCTAATGGCATACTTATCCTAATATCCAAGTATTTTCTCTACTAATCATATCAGCCTTCGTAAACCATTCTCATTGGATGACATTATTGTTGCTCTCAAGTAATGATTTCCAAGTTCTAGCCAATAAAGAAAGATTCCTCTCGTTCCCCTAAACTTTAACTGGGAAGAAAGATTTTGACTCAATCTCCTTGGAACCATCATTCTTATCCTTTGGAAAATAAATTTTCTACCCAAATTCATCGATTGAATCTATGCCTGTATCCTATATCATTCTTTCGCTTGCTTCTTTAATGGTAAGTTCTCTCTCCTGTCGTAAGTTCTCACATGGAAGGCAATAGGGCTATCTCAGTGAATGTTGTTTGTGACATTATTTTATCTAGAAATATGAAACATGACGATGGGTGGTTACATCGTTTTTGAGCTATCTCACTCATGTACTCAACTAGAATCTGCAATCAATATGGCCAGTCACTGTATTGTTGATTACAATCGATCCAGTGTACATTAGACATTCGAAACACATCTCATAGACGACATCGGCTTTTACTGCAAGCCATGCAGTTGATTGATGCCATCCAACTTCTTGGAGTGGATTATCACTTTGAGAAGGAGATAAGCGAAGCAATAAGCAGAGTCTATGATCCAGATTTTAACAACCATGGTCTCTACAAGGTTGCTCTCCGATTTCGACTACTTAGACAACCTGGGTATAACATATTTCCGGGTAATATTCTTCGATCTTTAAAAGTGAAAAACTGTAAGAAGTGTTAAATAGTCCGATCATCGGCATTATCATATTGGCAATTCCTTACACATGACCAATTATAATTAATCCAAGAACACAATTCGTGGTGGACATCATCACTTGGCAAGTACTCAGAAGTTCATGTCTTCCTTGCACTACCAAGTCTAAAGATGACGAACTATAATTAATCCAATAACATAATTCATTGTAGGCATCATCACTGGGTACATAATGCAGATGTTTTTAACAAGTTGAAAGATAAGCAAGGGAGATTCATGTTTTCCTTGAGGGGTGACATAAAGGCACTACTAAGTCTATACAATGAGGCTTATCTAAGGATATGTGAAGAAAGGGAGGATCATATGCAAGTGCAACCCTTTCTCAAATAGTAGTAATAAAGTACTACTAGTCCAAGATGAAACCAAATAGAAGAAAACGAAATCAAGATGGAAAAGAAAAACTTTATTGAACTTCTCAGAAAAATACTTATAGATTTTGAACTGACTCTTAGACTTGACTTAAATACTTAAAACTTTTTATTAATCTACATGTACATGCCACCTATATTTATAGATGTAAAAAATAAGATTCCCTAATCCCTATAACTCTATCTAATCTTAATTAAAATATTCCCTAATCCCTATAACTCTATCTAACCTTTTTTCCTTTCATTATAGCCAATAAAGATGCATTTCTTTGCCTTAGCATTAAGCGTGCTTCTCTTTGAGTTTGGTATGTGAATATAGCATGGAGTGCCAAATACTCTGAAATATTTAACATTTGGTTTCTCACTAAATATGAGCTTATTTGAAGACTTCAGATTGACTGGACTAAGAAAAGTTTGATTAATAACATAAGTTGTACATACCATATCTTCTGCCCATAAGACTTTGTGTAAATTATTTGCATAAAGCCAACATTTATAAGTCTCCACAAGATGTCTAATTTTTTGTTCAACCATACCATTTTGTTGCGGTGTATTTGCACATGTAAATTCTCTTTTGATGCCATACTCTTTACAAAAAGAGAAGAATATATTAGAAGTGAACTCTCCACTATTGTCAGTGTGTAATTTTAAAAAAACTTTTGATTTTTTTTTATAAAATAGACCCAAGTGAACTTTGTAAAATTATCAATAAAAAGAAGTATATAACAAGAACCTAAATAAGATGGTGTTTGAGTAGGGCCCATTAGATCGCTATGAATAAGCTTCAATGAAAATTTACATCTTGAAAATGATCTATCAAAAGGTTACTTGTGTGCTGTGCCATATTGACACCCTTCACAAACTTCATTACCACTAAGAGTAGTAAGATTGGGAAGACCACTCACTAAACTTTTCTATATCATAATCTTCAATTTAAGAAAATTTATATGACCATGTCTAGCATGTCATTTGTACTCATATTATCAGAGGTTGATACTAATAAAATATATAAATCATTGACACTTTTACTAGTATGTACCATTTAATTCTTTTATTTTGAGAATAAACTTCCATCAAGATTAAAAGGAATATAATTTTCAACATGCATTTGCAATGGAGAAGAGATTTTTCTTCGGAATATGGTATACACTCTTAAATGTAATATGATCATTGTCTTTATTTGAGATTATAATAATGTCTTCTTTTTCCACTTAGTGAATAGTGTTATCTACCGTGATAATTGCATCAATACCTTAATATGATGAAGATTAGTGAATTTGATACCATTACCAATGAGATAATGACCACATCCTGAATCAACAATCCAGTCATTTTTAAAATTAATAAATGTCATGGCCTTAGTAGTTTCAACCATAAGGCATTTGCCCCAATCTTCAACATTAGAATAATCTTCTTTATTTATAATATTTCCTTCTTTAATGTTCACATGATAGTTTTTATTGATATGGCCTAACTTACCACACCTATAACACTTGATCTTCTTTCGATTTGCACCATTGTTCGAAGAAGAGTCTTGCTTGCTATTAGCATCATCCTTCTTCTCTTTATTATTATTATTACCCTTTTTATTATTTGTAAAGAGGACATCTCCATCTCCCCCTTAAGTAAAAACTCTTATCATTTGACAAGCTAGGGATTCTTAAGAAATAAGAAGATTTTTCAACTCCACTAAAGATGGTTGTTGAACCCATCCTTGAATAGATGTAACATAAGGAATATATTCTTTTTGAAGACCATGAATAATATAACGTTTCATTTGTGTAGACTCATCGAGATCTAAGAGTGATATTTTTAAACATAAATTTTTAATCTTAAAAAAATATTGAGAAATTGAGAGATCACTTTAGATAGTATTTATCAAATCATTCTGCAAATACTGAACTTGAGCCATATTTGTTTTATTGAGCAATGCATCAAGAGTGATCCAAATCTCTGAAGTTGATTTGCAATGAATAATATGTTTAAAGATATCATGAGAAATAGATCTTTTTAACATAAATTCAGTCTTTGTATTTAAAGTCCTCGATCTCTTCATGGCATCTCTATTTACAACATCTAGTGTTGTTGTTGCATTGCTACCAATCATATCCTATAGATCTTCTCCTAGGAGATAGGACTCCAAACAAGACTTCTAGATTTTATAGTTAGACTAATTGAGAAGTTGAATACCAAATCCATCAACTCAATTATAATATTTGATAGTTGAAAAAGATTATCACCCTTATAGCTCTGATACCATATGAGAAAAGAGAGATCACATACAAGTGCAGCCCTATTTAATTTGATGAAGAAAGAAAAATTCCAGACTTACTTTATTGAAGAAAGGAAAATGCTAAAGGGCCAATAAATTTTGCTCATTCAAAGTGAACTCGTTGTGTTGTTTTTTCTATAATATATTTCAGTTCAACTTGATTAATGAATTATTATTCTACCAGTTCATAGCCTTGCAATTAATAATTAGAATGATGTCCTGTGTAGTCCCTCTCTAACTGCAAGTTCCACAAAAGAAGTAGGCATCGATGGTAAATTTGCAACCTGCAAACAAACACCTATCAGTAACATCTCTAATCATATTAGTCATCATTGTCGAGTTTTTACCAACCCATAATGGGTCTTTCCCGTCGACAGCTATAAGCGAAACCCCTCTAGACTCACCTTACCAATTCAATCAAAATGCCATGAAACACAATGCCAACCTGGCAGGTAGCATTAAAAAAGTGTTTATTACGTAGAGAGAGAGAGAGAGAGAGAGAGAGAGAGAGAGCAACTTTAGAGAACGAGTAACCCTCAGCTCTGCTTAATCAATAGAATAAGGAATGGAAAAAAATGATACGTAATTAGCATCACATGAAAAATTAAGCAAGACACTGATCTCCAGGTTTCCTTGGTAATCTACGAAGGGTCATTTGAAAACCATTTTCAATGGGTCAACCCATTCGGTTGTACGATCAAAATTTATTGAACTAACTAAAATTCAACTCTCTAAATCTAGTACAAATATAATGACGAACTTACGAGGAATAATAAGACATTTCACCCGTAAGAACTCTTAAACATCTCATCTTCCGCTTCTCATCGATGATAGTTTAGTATTCTTCATTCGTTACACATGTGATATTGGCGAACCAGCAATGCTTGTAAAAATATCCAATGTTTAAGTTTACATAGTCATAAAAAAAAAAGAATCAATACAAGTCAAACGACTTGCTATTTTTTATCTTGTTTCATGAAATTTGCAGCGTGAGCAATCTATGGATAATGTTGCCTCCATGGTGGAAAGCTATATGAAAGAGTATGGAACAAGCATGCCTGTGGCATCCGAGAAGCTTCAAAACTTGGTTGAAAACGCATGAAAGGAACTGAACATCAACTGTATTCCCCTGCCATTACTTGAAAGGATAATCAATTAAACATCAACGATTGGAACTATATACCAAGTTCATGTTCACGGATAGACCAACTATATTGGTCATACCAAGGATAATATATATCTTTGATACTTGGTAATCTTATTCCAATTTGATCATGTTATCATTCTATGGCTAAAATATATGTTACCTTAGATTTTGATATTTTTGTCATGTTTTTATGAGTGTGTGTACATAAGCATGGGCACGCACGTGTATATGCACATATTCGTGTCTACGACTATGTATATTCATGCATGCATGCATATAATGATATATAACATGTGTTCCTAGTTATTATGAAGAAGAGTCTTTTGTATTTCGGGTGTGAAAATATATAAATTATATTTTACAATTTTTACAAAGAAAGCTTTTTGTATCTTGGAACCTAAACTACTAATCTTGCTGTCCCATGTACAATTAATCACTTTGAGAGAGAGTTAAAATGAGAAAGGGTAGGAGAGAGTCTTGTCAAAAAGATACGTACAACTTCTCAATAATAAAATCGAATATATTTCTTTCAGTATTCTGATCATATATAAACAAAAAATGTTATCTAACTCCAATTTTATTTAGATTGAATTTCTAGCAAAATATTTTATAGTCCTATAAATTTATTATATTATTTTTAAATTTATCCCTATATAATACACATGATACAAGTGGCCTATGTTTTAGTTTCATTTCTAAATTGCTGTCATAAATTATATTTATAAGGTTATTATGATTCGTTTTTCTACGACAAGATTGGACAACACGTCCAATGAGTCACACTCAGCTATGTGGAGCTGATCCAGCTGATGTGGATATAGATTAATTGAATTATGCAAGCAATGTGGATGATGGGATGGTTTATAATATTTTTTATTTTTTTTATAGAAATTAGACTGATGTGATTACTAGAGAAAGGAGACTAGATTGATGTGATTGGCTATTATCCTTCTCGACAATCTCAACACGTCTCCAACCAATCCAAAGGACAATAGTACAATGGATCACTTTCAATTAACATGTAGATCTACGTGATGCAGCTGATACAATCATAGTAAAAATTAATTATGGGGAAGTGATATAATTGTTTTGCTTTGTAGTACTGAATATTAGATTGTTGTCATTGTACATCCTTTTTATTTGGAGTAAAAGAAATTAAATCATAGTCTTTATATATGAGATTTAAATTAAATGAGATGTGTAGTAAATAAAATGTTATATTAGTACTTGTTATGTTTTCTAAAATGGTATTAAAGTAACAAAAAATATTTTCTAAGTCCAATTTAGTTTAACTCAGACTTTCAAGAACAATATTTTATATTCTTATGAAATTATTATATTATTTTTTAATTCATCCCTATATAATACACATGATACAATTGGCTCATGCTTTAGTTATATTTCTAAATTGATACGATAAATTATATTTCTAACGTTATTATGGTATATTTTTCTACCATCAATCACATTCAGCTATGTAGATCTGATCCAACTGACGCGGACATAGATTAAATGAATCATGCAGGCAATGTGTATGATGTGAAGGTTTTTAATTTTTTTATTTTCTTCTTCAGAAATTAGATTGATGTGATCGGACATACATTCTCATTCCAGATAAAGGTATCAAGATCCAATTGACTACTATCTTTCTTGTGGGAGCTTTTTAATAAACAGGTTAAGGTTAGATAAACTTCATTTGATCGAATCTAGTGATGAATAGAGACAGGTTTGTAATTATTCCTCATTGTCTTTCAAGGATATGACAACCTTGACAATCTAAATCCATTACCCAACGAATCCAAAGGATAAAGCACAATGAATCACTCTATGTTATCATGTAGATCTAGATAATCCAGCTAATGCAATCATAGAAATAATTAATGACATATTATTGTTGTTCTTTATAGTACAAATATTAGACTGATGCTATTATACAACCTTTCTTTTGGAGTCAAACAGAACTGAAATCATAATCTTTATATATGAGGCTTAAATTAAGTGGGACGGGTAGTAAGTAAAATTTTATATTAGCACTTGTTATATTTTTTAACAAGTAAAAATTTTATGAATATATTATATAAGAAAACTATAAAAAATTATAATTTATAGTTTTTAATTCCATATGGCACCCTAAATTAGACCAATCAATCCTCCTATTTAAATGGATAGTTCTCAAAATTAAATTAAATATCAACCCAATTAGACCAATCTAAATTAAAATTAACTAAAGTTAAAAATTAATCAAAATTTGATTTTTTTCTAAATTCGATCAAAATGAGATTGATCAAATCTAATTTTAGTCAATTAGTTAAAATATGGTCAAAATCAAATTTGATTAAAGAAGGTCAAATTAGTCAATTTTATAATTTAGGACATAAGTAAAAAATATTTGATTCGAAAGACAAAACTATAATTTTTCAGAATATGTAGTGAAAATATCTGATTTTTAAAGGGCAAAGCTTTAAGGCTGAAATTAAAAGAATTTATAAAGGTAAAACTGTAATTTTAATGGATGAAACCATAATTGCTCAAGGCATGTGGCCACCGTAATGCATGGCATGTCCATCGCCTGTAGCTATTGTGGTGCGCGACCGTCCATCACCTACACACTGTTAGTCTAGATTCCCTTCACGATGCCCATGTGCATGGTCATTTGTTCTTTACTGACGACCAACACTTTTCGATGATACAATATAGACGTTGCCCACCAATCATCATTCACAACCAATCCCTCATCAATTTTCCTTCTCCTCGTGCACGACTATCATCACTACATGAGACTCATTAGCCACATATGTCCATGTCGACGAATGCCCCTTGGGGCTCAAGTGTCCCATCAATATCGGCCATGGCTAGTACACGCCATCATAGTGGCATCATTGTAGTTGTCGATCAAAATTAACACCCTACTTGCTATGCTACGACATGCAGCGACATCATGATCAGGGCATGCCGCCTGAGCTCTAATAGTAATTATAAGCATAAAAACTATAATTATGATATTATTATACAAAAAAAAATTACTATTAAAATTAAAATTAAATAACGAATATATCAAGATCAAGATTGTGTAACTTCTAATGCTATTTAGAAAAACATTTATATGATCTATAAATGCACTATCATCAGATCCGAAAGCTATAGTGAAATTAATCTATAAGGAGGACTAGACTCATCTTTTCCTCTCTTTCTATCCTTCATAGTACCACTATGAGTGATGAAATATAGACTAACAGAGATTAAGAGTAGATCTATAATCTTAATTTCTGGTAGTTCATCCGTATAATGATAAGTTCTCTCTCGGTTTAAAGGGAGGAGGTATGTGAGACAAAGAGAACCTCTTTCTTTCTATCTCTTCATCATCACACAACTAGTGTTCTCTACTTTGATTGGTTCTTTTATTTCCATAGCAAATTTGCCTTCTTCAAAATCAAAGATATTGTTGCCTCACACTTTATGTTTGTCAATGATGTTTTGCTTGTATTTTTGTTCAACTCTAATTCTTATACCAATATTACTTTAAATCCTCAACTCTAATACGGGGGAATTGAGTCCAATGTTGAGAATTGATTCATAGGTAATTATCTATGTAGTTGTCATGTTTTAGGTAGTTCTAGTTATGTTCTAGGTAGTTCTACCTAAGTGCCCCATGATCTAAAAAGTTATTATCATGAGGGTAATTCCTACACCTAATTTAATCATAGGTGAGATAGTTATCATTAGGTCTCATAAATAGCATCATGGTTCATGAAGCCAAGGTGTGTGTACTTGGGAATATTTTGTAAGTATTCTTAGTCTTACCTCTTGGTAATGCTACTTTGGTTTTCCTGATTGAATACATTCTATTTTAATTGCATCATAGTATTTTTTTTATTATTTTCTTGCTCCATCATCCCCAATATTTGTAATATCAAAGCCAAGTTCAATTTAAACTAGGTATTATGACTTTCAATAGCAATTCTATATCTTAACCTCTTATTCCCCTCTTTTTCGGACAAATACTATAAATTTTGGTATATCAAGATAAGACTCTATTCAAGTCTCAAGATATTTGGGAATAGATAATGGATATGCAAATCCAGATGAAGATGAGGGAGAATAAAAAGAAAGACTTAAAAACATTATTCTTCATTCAACAAGTTGTACATGAGACAATATTCTCAAGAATTGCAGTAGCTACAACCTCGATGTAAATTTGGTTGATACTTCAAAATGAATTTCAAGATTAGTGATTATGATAAAACTTTAATCCCTTTATTATGAGTTTAAAATTTTATTTATGAAAAGCAATGAATCGGTATTATATTTTCTTTCTTGAGTGATTGAAATGTCTAATCAAATGTGTTAGAACTAGCCTCAGGAAATTTACCACAAGGTAATTTTGGCAACCCAACAAGACAATAAAACGGAAAGAATAAAAGTGAGACAAGAACACCAAAACACCAGATATACGTGGTTCGGTCAATTGACTTTGACCTACATCCACGGACGAAAGAGGAGCAAATTACTACTACAAAAGAGGGACAATTACAAATGCCTTAGGAAGATGTTCCTAGGCCATAAAACACCTGAAAATACTAAACAAGAAAAACCAAACTATAAGTCCAAACTATTTACTGAGTATGGACTTAAACCAAAGCAAACACTTAGGTTTTTCTTGTGGTGCATCTTGTGATGTCACTTGTGGTGCATGTGGTGCATCTGACTTCAAAGCACAGGCCCTTATTTATAGTTCCAATAGGAGATAACAAGCCTGGTTTTCCTGATGTGGGACTATAGGACTTGCCAAACTAACAAATCTCCACCTTGGCATGTCTCAACAAAACTTTCTCCACCTTCTTCATAACAGCCCCAACGGGCAATCACCAATAATGAACACCAACCAAGTCCAAGCACTGCTTGAACTTGTAAACCGGAAGAGGCTTCGTAAGCATATCAACTGAATCGTCCTTCGTATGAATTTTCTGAACAAGGACCTTTCCCTCAGCAACAGTATCCCATTTGCATCCAATAATTTTCTTACCCGAAGGCGGCTTCACAAGATCCCAAGTTCTATTCCGATGGAGAGACTCAATTTCTTCATTCATCGCAATCAACCACTTAGTGGAATTATCACAAGAAACTGCATCTGAGTAGAAAGTAGGCTCACCAACTTCACTTGTCTCTTCTACAATAGACAAAGCATATACAACCAAATTTGCATATCTTTGTGGTGGTCGAATATCTCTCCGTGGTCTATCCTTGGCTATGGATTATTGCTCTTCCTCTGGATCATCTGCGTCAGTAAACTCGGGACCATCTACTGGCATTCTTTGAGTAGAAGAGTTCGACTTAAAAGAATCTGAACTACCAATCTCAAGCTCCACCTGCTTCTGTGCACTATCATTTGTACAACTAGTACAATCCTCTTTAGAAGATAACATAGATAATTCATCAAAAGTAACATCTCTACTGATTACAAATTTTGGGGATTTGAGATCAGAACACTATAGTCTGTATCCTTTCACCCCAGAAGCATACCCAAGGAAAATGCACTTTTTAGCTCGAGGCTCTAATTTTCCTTCATTTACATGCATGTATGCTGGACACCCAAAAATTTTTAAATCTGAGTAATCAGCAGGAGTACCTGACCAAACTTCCTCTGGAGTTTTAAAGTTAAGTACTGCAGAAGGAGCGCGGTTGACAACGTAACAGACCATATTAATCGCCTCTGCCCAAAAGTCCTTTGTCAACCCTGCATTTGAGATCATACACCTTGCTCTCTCCAAGAGTGTTCTGTTCATACGTTCGGCCACACCATTTTGCTGAGGCGTCATCCTAACAGTGCGATGCCGAACGATTCCTTCATTTTTGTAGAATTCTTCAAAATCACCTTCACAAAATTCCAATCATTATCTGTTCGAAGCCGCTTAATCTGTTTAACTGTTTGCTTCTCAATTAAAGCCTTCCATTGTTTAAAGGTTAGAAAAACATCATTTTTATGCTTCATAAAATAAACCCAAACTTTCATGGAATAATCATCAATGAAAGTCAACATATACCTGGCACCACCCTTAGACTGAACATGGGCTGGACCCCAAAGGTCTGAATGAATATAGTCAAGAGTACCTTTCGTTTTGTGAACTACCGGAGAAGTGAAGCTGACTCTTTTCTGCTTTCCAAAAATGTAGTGTTCACAAAATTCAAGTGGCCCAGTACTCTGTCCACAAAGTAGACCCCTTTTGCTCAATATGCTCAAACCTTTTTCGCTCATATGACCCAAACACATATGCCATAATTTGGTGATATCAGAATCAGACAATGATGATGACAAAACTGCAACCGAACCTGTGACAGTAGTTCCCTGCAGAATATACAAGCTACCAGACCTACAAGCTTTCATAACAATAAGGGCACTTCTAGAAACTTTCATAACTCCACCTTCAGCTGTGTATTTACACCCAAGGGCCTCTAGGGTGCCTAAAGAGATGAGATTCTTTTTTAAATCAGGAACATGTCTAACATTAGTGAGCGTCCTCACAATACCATCATGCATTTTAATTCGGATTGTTCGTCTACCAACAACATCATATGCGGCATTATTGCCCATCAAAACAATTCCACCATTACAAGATTCATATGTGGAAAACAAATCCCTATTGGGACACATGTGATAAGAACAACCCGAATCTAAAATCCATTCATTTTTAGACATCGTCCTGTCATCAATAGTAGAGAAAATATTTCCAATATTCTCATCAGTTGCTACACTAATTTCAGCGGATTCAATAGTTTTCTCAACAAATTTTTCCTTTTGCTTTAATTTATTTTTCAATTTAAAGCAATCAGATTTAATGTGCCCCATTTTATGACAATATCTGCATTCCAAATTTCTATGTCTGGATTTAGATCTAGATTTAGATCTACTACTGTAAAATTCTCTTTTATCCATTCTCCCCCTAACAACCAGACCCTTAGCCTGATTCTCTCTACTTTCCCCAGTGATATTCTTGTCTATTTGCTCCTTAGATTTCAGTGCAGATTTAATTTCTTGATACAAAACTGTTTCTTTTCCATAAATCAAAGTATCACGGAAATGCTTAAAAGATTGGGGAAGAGAATACAAGAGTAACAAAGCCTTATCCTCATCATCAATTTTTGCATCTATATTCTCCAAATCCATAACCAAAGAATCAAACTTATCAAGATGTGAGAGTATAGATGTACCTTCAGTCATCCGAAGCATATATAGACTCTGCTTCAAGTAGAGACGATTCTCCACTGTCCTCTTCATGTACAAGGCTTTAAGCTTGTCCCACATGCTCTTAGCCGTAGTCTCTGTAGCTACCTCCCATAAAACCTCGTCAGAGAGACTTAGAATGATGCTTGATCAGGCCTTCTTATCCATACCCGCAAGCTCTTCTTTTGACATATCATCTGGAATGCTCTCGGCTCCCTGTAGTACCAAATCAACTCCGTCTTGAACCAGAATGGCCTCCATCTTGAGTTGCCACAAGCCGAAGTTGACATTTCTGTCGAATTTCTCGACAACAATCTTTGTTATTGTCATCGTTGCCAAAAGATCCCAGAACCAGGCTCTGATACCAGTTTGTTAGAGCTAGCCCCAGGAAATTTACCACAAGGTAATTTTGGCAACCCAATAAGACAATAAAACGGAAAGAATAAAAGCGAGACAAGAACACCAAAACACCAGATATACGTGGTTCGGTCAATTGACTTTGACCTACATCCACGGACGAAAGAGGAGCAAATTACTACTGCAAAAGAGGGACAATTACAAATGCCTTAGGAAGATGTTCCTAGGCCATAAAACACCCGAAAATACTAAATAAGAAAAACCAAACTATAAGTCCAAACTATTTACTGAGTATGGACTTAAACCAAAGCAAACACTTAGGTTTTTTTTGTGGTGCATCTTGTGATGCCACTTGTGGTGCTTGTGGTGCATCTGCCTTCAAAGCCCTGGCCCTTATTTATAGTTCCAATAGGAGATAACAAGCCTGGTTTTCCCGATGTGGGACTATGAGACTTGCCAAACTAACAAAATGAAATCTTATATTGAACATCTTCATGATCATATAATTATTGCAAAAGTTTTGAGAAGCTTAACTCCAAAATTTGATCATGTTATTATTGCAATTTAGGAGTTAAAAGAATTATTTACCATTTCATTTGATGAACTAATGAGTTTCTTGCAAGAACACGAAGCAAAATTAAACAAGTCACTTGAAAAAAAATAAAGAAAAAGCATTTCAGGGGGAGTCTTCTACTTCAAAAGAAGAGACAAAAAAATCAATAGGAAGAGGATGTGGAAGAGAACACTTTGATAGGCATGATAAATAAAAACAATCATTATTATAAAAAGTTTAATCACAAGAAGGCAATTGTTGGAAAAAAGAAAACCAAATAAGCTATATAGAGGAAAATGAAGAAAATAATAAGTTGTTTATGATAAATTCATAAATTAATAATATCTCAAATGATATTTGGTTTGTAGATAGTAGATATTTTAATCATATGTCAGGCATAAGATTAATGTTTAGAGCTATTGATAAAACTCATAAGTTGAAAGTTAGACTTGGAGATAACAAGCAAATCCAAGTGGAAAGGAAAGGAACAATTAAAGTGACGATAAGTCAAAGGAAGATAAAACACCTTGATAATATATTTTTTCTCTAATTTATCACATAACTTGTTGAGTGTTAGACAATTGATAGATGACAGATATTCAATTATATTTGATGATGGTTTATGCACTATTAAAGTTAAAAAATCTAGTTTGATTATAGTAAATGCTTGTATGATATAAAACAAGATATTTACACTTAATATTTTAAATATTGAAATGAATGCTCTTATTACAACTCAAAAAAATAAGTCTAATTTATGTCATTTAAGATATTGACACATTAACATTAAGGATTTAAGATTATTAAATAAAAAAATAATTTTTGGATTGTCTAAAATTAATACACTTGATATATATATAAATGATGCATTTATGATAAACAAAGTAAGAAACCATTTTCTATTGAAAAAGCATGGAGAGCATCTAATTATCTTGAATTAATTCATGCTGATTTATGTGAATTTATGAATATAAAATTATTTAGTAAAAGTCAATATTTTTTATTGTTTATATATCATTATAACCACATGATTTGGGTATATTTTTTGAAATTAAAATATAAAATATTTGATAATTTTTAAAAATTCAAGACACTTATAGAAAGGCAAAGTAGTATATGTATAAAGACACTTTATATAGATAGATGTGGTGAATTTTTATCATGAGTTTAATTTTTTTTGAAGAAAATGATATTTATAGGGAATTTATAGTATTATATATACCATAACAAAATGGTGTAGTTGAACGTAAAAATCAAACTATCATGGAAATGGTAATAAGTTTGCTTAAAAGAAAGCATCTTCTGAATTAGTTTTAGGTAGAAGTAGTTGCAACAATAATTTATTTATTAAATATTTCACCAACAAAGATTATTATGAATCAAACTACTTTTGAGGCTTGGTATGGTATGAAGCCAAGTATAAGTAATCTAAGAATTTTTAGTTGTATTGCTTATGCTTTAGCAAATTCACAAAACCATCATAAGCTTGATGAAAAATTTTAAAATTACATCTTAATTGATTATTCCTTACAATAAAAAACATATCAATTATATAATCCTATTAATGGCAAAGTTATTATTAATAGAAATATTGTGTTTAATGAAAGGGCAAGTTGAAATTGGGAGACCAATGAAGGTGAAAAATAAATTCAAACTCTAGCAAAACTAGACACTCCATATAATCAAGTGACAGATCTTGCTCTAATAAGTTTATCGTTAGCCTCAGTAGCAATTCAGATTCATTAAATGATTCCTTAGATGAAACGTCTCAAGGAAAATTCATATCACAGATAGAAATTTATGATTCAATATTTGATTTGTTTATTTCAGATTCTATAAGTTTTGAGGAAGTAATTGAAAAAGAGGAATGACGAAAGGTAATGAAGGAAAAAATCAAGTCAATTAAAAATAATGCTATTGGATTAAAATGGGTGTTCAAAACAAAGTAGAATCTAGATGGAAGTATATAAAAGTATAAGGCTTTGCTTATAGCAAAAGGATATTCGCAACTTAAGCTATTAATTTTGATGATATTCCAGTTACTAGATTCGAAACCATGAGAATTGTCTTTGATTTAGTTACTTACTTGAGTTAACCTATTTATTAATTTGATATAAAATCTATGTTTTAAAATGAAGATTTATAAGAAAATATTTTTATTACTCAACCCAAAGGTTTTTTAGTTAAAGGATACGAAGAAAAGATGTATAAGTTAAAGACAATTTTTTATGGGCTTAAACAAGCTGCAAGGGCATTGTACAACAAAATTGATTATTATTTTCATCAAAATTAATTTAAGAGGAATAATGAACCTACTCTTTGTCTAAAGAAGGAGGGTAAATATAATATTCTCATATTTTGACTTTATGTTAATAATATTATATATATGGGTTCATCTAACTCTTTTATGGTAGAATTTAAAAAATACATGATAAATAAGTTTGAAATGTCAAATATAAGTCTATTGCACTATTTTCTTAGGTTGAAGGTGAAGCGAGGATCAAATCAATTTTTTATTTCACAAAGAAAATATACAATGATTCTATTCAAAAAGTCTAACATGATTAATTAAAAGTTACAGTAACACCCATGAATATAAATGAGAAATTAAAACTTAAATATGGTACATATTTAATAAATGTAAGATACTATAGAAGTTTGGTTGGTTGTTTGATTTATCTAACTCATACTCGACCAAATATTATATTTTCTATTGATGTAGTATCTAGGTTTATGCATAATTAAGCAAACATCATCTCGAAGCTATTAAACAATTCTACGTTATATTACTAAAATTATAGATTATGGCATTTATTATTATCATAATTTTAAATATAAATTATTTGGTTTCACTGATAATAATTGGGTAGGAGCTCTAGATGAAAAACAAAATACTTTAGGCAATATTTTTAGCCTCAGATCATGGGCCATATCTTGGAGTTCAAAGAAGCAAGTAACTACACTATCATCATCAAAAGCAGAATATATAGCTGTAACATTAGTAATTTATTAAGCAATATGGATTAGAAGACTTCTTAGAGAACTTCATCAAGAATAAAAAGATGTAACTAAAATATTTTGTGATAACAAAGCCACAATTGCAATAACGAAAAATCCAACCTTTCATGGAAGAATGAAGCATATAAAGATTATCATTTCATCCAAGATTTTGTATCAAGTAGAATCATAATAGTGAAGTATTGTAACATAAATAAACAAGTTGCAGATATTCTCACCGTCACTTATATTTCAGAAGCATGTTTATTTCATATCTCAAATCAGTGTATATAATTATGAATCAAGGGAGAGTATTGAGAATTGATTATAGGTAGTTATCTCAGTAGTTGTCATATTTTAAATAGTTCTGACTATGTTCTAAATAGTTCTACCTAAGTGTTCCATAATCTAAGAACTATTATGACGAGGATAGTTCTTACACCTAACTTAATCATTGATGAGATGATGAGGTGAAATATGTTGAATCTCGGATTTTGATGATGAAATCAATTGGTGAATTAATGATCTAATCCATGTGTTGAGATAAGTGATGCAAGACTAACTACGATCGTGAGAAAGGAAAAATGATCAAAGAAGAATCAAGTTGGGCTGGAGTTAATGATCAGGCATTGGGCAGGATGAATTGGGAGATACACCGAAGCATTGGATGATGTAGTGAAAGCTCGCCGGAAGTTCGTTGGGAGTTCGCCGGAAGTTCACCAAAAATTTGGCTGAACAATTGACATGATGGACAAATTAGGTTGCTTGTATTTTAATTGTTTTACTCTTAACTATCATAGTTAGGACTTAAAATTAAGTTAGTTTTGGGAGAAATCCTACTAACTCAAATAAGGGGCAACTAGGCCCTTAACAGGGTTAAATTTGGCCGGTTGGATGGCCCATTCAGCCACTTAGAGTCACGTTAGGTGGTGGCACCGCCCAGACTAGGCAGTGGTACCTCTTGAGGCTCAGCCTCTCAAGTGGTCTGGGTGGTGGTACCGCTGAAAGTTAATACTACCAAGCGGTGGTACCGCCCTGTCAAGCGGTGGTACTGCTAGAGCTCGATCTCTAAGGTTCTGTCAGGTAGTCATACCGCCTAGATTGGATGATGGTATCGCCTAGTGTCAGTCTGCAGGCGGTGGTACCATCCAATAATGATGGTGGTACCGCTAGTACCTTGAAAACTCAGGATAAGATACTTTTTGGCTTCATTTTTGAAGTCATTGGGGCCTATAAATACCCAACTCCTTTCTGCATGAAAGTGTTGAATCACATATTTTTATGACGAAACCAATTAATAAAGTTATAATCTAATATGTATTTTGAGTGATGCAGGACTAGCTTCGATCATTGAGAGACAATTTGTTTAAAGCAGGAACAATCAAATTGGGCCGAAATTGAACATGTCAGAAGATTGGATGTCGGACCGGAAGAAGGTCGACGTGTCGGTAGAAGGCTTCGTGCCATGAGTTCAGGTATCGGGCTAAAAGGATCGGACATTGTGCCAAAGAGATCGGGTGTTGCGAGGTCAATATGCTGATTAGGTAATATGTTGCAAGAGAGGACGATGTGCCGAAGGTTCGAACGAAGCGTCAGATGAACCAATGACATGCCAGACAACTTAGTATTCTTACTTATAATAATGTCTAGATCTAAGTAATTTAAAGGTCTAATTAAGTTAGTTTTAGGTGTAACCATGCCAATTTGATTAGGGGCCAATTGGGCTTGAATCATGGTTGTTTTGGGCTAAGAGAAAGGCTCATTCAATGTCCTATAGCAAGGTCTAGCGGAGGTATCGCCCAGACACAGTCTTCAAGACTATGTCAGACGATGGTACCGCCAGACTGGGTGGTGGTACCACCCAAACACAATATCCTAAACTATGTCAAGCGGTAGTATCACCAGACTGAGTGGTGGTACTGCCTAACACAAGCGATGGTACTGCCAAGACCCGAGATGAGATCTTTTTGGCTCCATTTTTTAAGCCATTTGGGGTCTATAAATATCCTTGCTATTCCTACATGGAAAAGCAAGAATTAACTAGAAATGGAAAAGATTTCTAAGGTGTGAAAGTGTTGTAAAAGTGCTAAGGTCCTCATTCTCCCTTTCTAATCTTGTGGTCATTCAAGAGAGGTGTGAGGCTTGTAAAGGTTGTCTCCTAAACCTGTGAAAAGGAGAAAGAGTTGTAAGAAGGTAGTTGGTCTTTGCATATTGAAGGAAGACTATTAGTGAATGCCGGTAGCCTCGACGGAAGAGGAATCGGGAGTGGACGTAGGTAACGACGACTGAACCACTATAAATTGGTTTGTAATTTTCTTTATATTTTTTATTTATAATTGCTAACTGATTTATTTGCTCACTTATTTACTACGCTTACAAATACTTTCAAGTTTAAACATATTTCCGATATCGATTTTTATCGAATGAGTTTTTCAAATTGACATTTTTACGTAAGCACTAATTCACCCCACGTCCCCTCTTAGTGTCATATTAATCCTAACAGAAAGAGCACAAAAGTATGAACAAAAGTCTTGACGGTTCGGGGTGTGAAAGTGTTGTAAAAATGCTAAGTGTCCTCTTCTTCCTTCTTTAGCTTTGTTATCAATCTAAGAAAGGTGTAAGGTCTGTAAAAGGTTGTCTCCTAAACCTGTAAAAAGGAGAAAGAGTTGTAAGAGGGTGGTTGGTCTTCACCCTTTGAAGGAAAACCATTAATGGATGACATTGGCCTCAATGGAAGAGGAATTAAGAGTGGATGTAAGTCACGACGACCAACAACTATAAAATTGGTGTGCACTTTCTTATTGCTCTTCATTACTATTGTTTTTTGCCTTAATTGTTTATCACTCTTATTCTAAGTCAAGCACACTTTTAATATCTTTTTCGATACATTTTTATCAAGTTGAAAGTTTCGAAACAAAGATGTGTGGACATAGGAATATTTTATGAGTGTTCTTAATCATATCTTTTGTTTAATATTATTTTATTTTTATTAAAAAATCTTTTTTAATTACATCGTAATGTTTTGTTTTTATCATTTTCTTGCTCCCCATCCTCACAGGTCCTCTTTTTTTAAATACAACATGTCTTGAAACTCTTATAATATGTTTATTCTTATTTTCAATACCGAATGATATTTTTGTTTGAAAAAAAAAGAGTGCCGATAGATGAGAGAAATTGATTGTATACAATTAAAGCACAAGATGCTGTAATAATGGAAGGATTAGCAATTCTTAAAGCCCTAAATATGCTTCTGCTAACATCGTCACCTACGTAAACAGCAATATATACACTCCCCGATTCCTAGATGGCATTGTCTTTTACATTGCTATCCTTTGTAGGAAGATGAAGGTTGTTAATTTCAGCTTCATCCCTAACAATCACCATATTGCATTTGTTTGGGGAGAACTCATGAGGTACTCTTCCTTTTGGAACGCTGTTGCAACAGCCCTGCCTAGCAGCTGTAACTCACTTTCTTTGGTGCTAATGCGTCTCATGTGAGGCTGCAGTTCCAGATGACTTCCCGTATTGAGGTCGTGGAGCTGATCATCCACCACAGAGAAGGGAATAAGCACAGCCACATGTTCGCCGGAAGGCTTGAAACACGAGGACAGACTCATCGGCCGACTGATGGAAAATTTCTCCCTGAAATAGATTGTGGCACGAGACGTCCCACCATGTCCGTGGGGTTCGGAACATTCCATTAGCAGTCTTTAATATTTGGAGATCCCATCATAGATATGAATTCCAATAACTTTCTTCTAATATATATTAAGAAAATCCGCCAACATGTTGTTTTTGCCTATTCATTTAAGCATAATTGGATAGATTTTGGAAAGAAGTTTTTTTTTTTATATAACTTTTGTCAAAAAGAATCTTTTATTGCTAGAATTTTTAATAAAATAAATATTTTTAATATCTGGAATACTCTTAACTCGTTAGTCACCTACCAACAGATCGGTCAGAGCAGTTGACTATGCTGCAATTAAAGCACACAATACTGTAATAGCGGAAGGAATAGCAACTTGAAACCCTAAATATTTTACAGCGCAGGAAGGCTTATCTCTGAGGCTGAAGGTTGTGGAGTTCAGCTTCATCCCCACACAACTTAACACTTCTGCTCACAATCATCTCTATTTTGGGAAGGCTGATGCGACAGCCTTACCTAGCAGCCGCAACACTCTTTCTTAAGTGCTAATGCATTCCCTTTGACAAACGATTGATGGATGACAAGGAGGAGCATAGCCTCCACAAAGTGAACATGCTGTTGCCATGGGAATCCATAGTCCCTTGTGTTGGAATTCCTTATAAATTCCAACACAAGGGGACATGCTCTTGCCATCTGCCAGCTTTAGTTTTTTTTCCACTTAAAAAATTGGAGACTATAGATTTTGTTGTCACTTGCTCCAGGTGACGAGATTGTGGTTCGCATGTCTGCCTGCTTTCATCCGAGCGTGTGGGGCGGATACTTTATCCTACACTCGTCCCCTCAAACACAGCCATGTATCGCCGCCACCATATTCTTTTTTTTACGGAAGATAATGACCTGTGACAGCACGAACCAAAAGATCTAAGATCGAAAAAAATGAATTCCTCTGAAGATCAGAAAGTTTGTTGGCCTTAGTATGATTGGCCAACCAATTAGTAACACCAATTCCTTGTCAGAATGAATACATATGTTGTTTTACAATTATTCATAACAAATATAAGTTGGAACATGTCTCTAACAATATTTAGAACTCTCCAATGTTGAGGAGATTATCTAATAAAGATATCGAGTATTATGGAGAGATAATTTGCTTAAAGTAGGACTAATCAAGTTGTGCCGGAATGGAACATGTCAAAAGATTGGATGTCGGACCGGAGGAAGGTTGACATGTCGGTAGAAGGGTTCATACCATGAGTTCGGGCATCGGGCTAGAAGGATCGGACATTGCGCCAAAGAGATCGAGTCTTGCGAGGTTAACATGCCGATTGGGCAATACGCCGCAAGAGAGGACGCTATGCCGAAGGTTCATATGAAATGTCAGATGAACCAATGATAGGCCAATCAACTTAGTATTCTTACTTGTAATAATATCTAGATTGAAGTAATTTAGAGGTCTAATTGAGTTAGTTTTAGGTGTAACTATGTCAACTTGATTAGGGGCCAATTGGGCCTGAATCAGGATTATTTTGGGCCAAGAGAAAGGCTCATTCAATGTCCTATAGCAAGGTCTGGCGATGGTACTGCCCAGACATAGTCTTCAAGACTATATCAGACGGTGGTACCGTCAGATTAGGTCGTTGTACCACCCAAACACAATATCCCAAACTATGTTAGGGTAGTATCACCAGATTGAGCGGAGGTATTGCTTAGCATAAGCGGTGGTACTACTAGGAGTCAAGATAAGACATTTTTGGCTCCATTTTTGAAACCATTTGGGGTCTATAAATATCCCAGCTATTCCTACATAGAGAAGCAAGAATTAACCAGAAAGGGGAAAGATTTTTAAGGTTTGAAAGTGTTGTAAAAGTGCTAAGGTCCTCCTCCTCCCTTTCTAATATTGTGATCATTCAAGAGAGGTGTGAGGCTGTAAGGGTTGTCTACTAAACCCATGAAAATGAGAAAGAGTTGTAATAGGGTAGTTGGTCTTTGTCCATTGAAGGAAGAACGTTAGTGGATGCCAGTGGCCTCGACGAAAGAGGAATCGGGAGTGGATGTAGTGTCACGGACTTAGTTGGTTTTGCCTAGGTTGTGTGGCACCCTTGTGTGTCCGTCCGCAAAAGGTCAGCCTCCCCGAAACCTCCCATGGTCCCTTAGGACATACAAAACAGAAAACGGGTTAGAGAAAGAACCTCACTCGAGATCCACAAGTAAATATTTCATAAAACACTTCATAGCCAATGTAAATTACAAACATACTTTACAAGCTTTGAACGGTTACACAACAAAGAGTCAAAATGGTCAACTACAGACTGAATATCTATCACAAGTATCCACATGGCATAACTTTTATTTACAAGCCTAAAACGACTGCCAAACCCAACAAAAATGTGGTTATTAAACCTTCGACCGTCCCTCTACATGTTGTGCAAAGCATGAACAAACCAAAAGACATAGATATACATAAGAATTATATCAAACATCCTATTTAGAATTTTGTTCGTGACATTCTCCCCCACTTATTTCGTCGACATCCTCATCAAAGCCTTTACCGACACTGCAACTTCTCGCCCTCGTTGAGTCTTCAATCTTTTGCTCCAATTGTAATGTGCCTCTTGGCTCCTAGTTGCTCTCCGCTGCTATTATTGAGTAGTCGAACTTTTGATCTATCATACTGCTGATCCCTGTTGGTTCCTGGGGATCCATCAGATGAAGGAAAAGACCATCCATACTATGTGCTAGTCTCTCAAATGCCTCATGCAACTTGAACTAGGTCGATACTTGTTAGAGTTTTAACGAGTATCACCTCGCAAACTTATAAAGTTTTGGGTCATTCCTCCATAAAATTTGCCCATCGACTCTTCTTTCACTTAATTGTCATTTCCAAGTAGATTTGCATCACTTCCACTTTCGATTGGCATTCTATTGGGAAATGAAGCAGATAATCTACTCTCAATAGAACTGATCTCTATTGGTGAAGATTTGATAACTATTGTCTTCTATTATCTTCGAAGGGTCTTTGAACCTGTGCAGAGCTCCTCTGCTGGATAGATAAGAGAATTGGGATACTCGGTTTCACACTTTCTTTTAAGAGTTGAGAAGGCAATGGTTACTTGACTTCGCTTGTCTCTTCAAGGGTTGTACTCCATGCATTAAGCTGGATACTAACCTTTGCCTGCTCTTTGTTCATACTTCTGAAACACTCGAAGTGTTTGCACTCCTTGCGTTGAGTTAGCTACTATGATTTACCTTCTTAATGCCATCAAACTTCTGGAATGCAGGAAGTTTTCACCCCAACTTGGAGTAAATCTCTAATAGTTTTGGTCACCTCTGGGATTATACCGTCTTCTCCATCAACCCTATCGCTTACTCCATTGAGTAGTAAAGGTACAACATCGCATACTGTTTGCTTCGTTCCTTGGTCATGCACTCTTGCACGACCCAAAGTCCTTCACTTTTGACTATCTTGATGAGAAGCTCGTTAACAACGATCTTACGAAGCTCCTTGACCTCTGCCCTTCAGCCTTGTCTCGGTACTTAGAGTTTACCTCTGCATGCTCCACCTCCTCGACCCCTTTCACAACTAAGCACTCTCCCTCCACATGAGTAAGGAATTGATGACTTCACAGAAGTCCCGCCTCTGCGGTACCATGGCGTTACCATGCCCATGGCCCTATTATCCATCATCTCACATCTGCATCCCTTTTCTTCACGATTAGTAGATCTGCCTCTGTGGCACTCATTCAAGTCCACCTCCATTCTAACTGATGTTTTGTTTTAGGTACCTAAGTCCCTCTAGACTCATCATCGCTTCATCGCCCCTTTCGACCCCCTACTTCAACACCTCCGTGTTCTCCAAGCAGTTCCCCGCTGTCACTGGAAAGATAGACTGCAACTCCCATGAATAGCCTATGCTATCATGTTATAGGGTTTACACTGATTTTGTTCACCTTAGCTTCCTTGGTAGTAACGTTCGCTTACTTGACCATGTCCTTTGACTTATCGGGCTTCCTTAAGCGAATGTAGGCTCTAGAGCAAAACAACTCTCTAGCTGTTTCGATCATACCTCTACATGATCAAGTCCATTCAATGGGACTTATTAGTACTTGCATTCGAACTTTTCCCTTGGTGGTACACAGCCCCCATATGCTGATAACCAAGGCTTTCATCTGATGCAAAATTCGATGCACGCACGGAAGACCCGCCTCTGCGGTACCATGACTTTTACTCCTTGAATTCATAGCCCTTCTTATCATCATGTTGTTCACCAAAGTGAAGCTCCCAATAGCTCCCGATCATACCTTCGTATGATATAGTCCCTCATAGGGCTATATTCGTATCTATTGCATTGCCATGAAATGTTCCACCACAATCCGCTACACCATGTTGCCTCCTGATGACATCTTCATTACATTCTGATCCTTGTGGGATGAACTTGAATTGTGATCCATCTATGTATGGCCTTTGCTAATATATCGCAAGGTCTCTTCCACCTTCGATTTTGTTCACTCCTTTTGGTAATTGGCATTCATCCACCCACTCTTGGGTCACACTCAGACGAAACATAACTCTAGGATAGTCCATTGCCTAGTAGCTCCCGAAGTTCATCGACTTCGTTGAAATTAGTGTACCATTTCTGGATCTTGGGCCTTTGCCCCTACCAGTACAATCTCCGCTATGCACCGCTTCCTTCATGGCAACTTGAATGATAGCACTATGGCATATTCTTCAAGAGTACCCACCTCTGCATCCTCTTGCCCTGTGTTATGGCCTTCTGAACCCAACTTTGCCTCTGCAAGTTGAGTCTCCTTAGTTCCTCCATAAAATGCTTCTCCGAAATAAGCTACATGTGCCCAAAAGCTCCCTTTGTCTTTGGCCTCATGCAAGATAAGTCCGCTCCATCAGAATAAAGGACCCATTGAATGACATGATCCTGCTCTTGTCACTGCAAGAGTTCATGTCCTTGACCTCTGTCCAAGGAAAGCTCTATGCCTCCACTCCATGTTCCATCTTCTATGTTGGCTCTCTTCATACGGCTTGGGTACTTCACCAAGTTACACCCAAGTTGCTCCGCTCCTCGTCTTGCATTGAGTTGATGGTGGCCCTCGCACCCACCATTCCACAAGTCAGCTCTCCATTAAGTCTAATCTCCATATCAACTCCAAGTGTACCTTTATTTGTATTGCCTTAAGTCGCTTCCCCGCTTGATCTCGCAATGCATCCACCAATGCATTCTCTCAAGTGAGATCATGTGATGACTCCTCACCGCTCGCTCAATCCATTGAGCTTCGTGGAGTTATTGTTTTTGAGGTACTCCTCCTCAACATGTGTGGTCCATTGCACATGATTCTCTCTCTAAAGAGCCGGAACTTCTCCCTTCTAGATATCTATCTTGTTAGAGAAACATCTCTCTTTATTTCATTCCCTCTGAAAGTTTCGGAGACCACCATCCCCTTGGACTACTCTGACTTTCTAAACAAAATGTGCATTATTCTGTGTCCTACTAGATTGTGACTCCACGTCAATACAACCCCTTGCTACACCACTCAAGGCCTAATAACATGCTGAACTCCCTACACACTTTAGCTTCCTATGGACGTATCATTCACATATCGAAGAGAAAGTTTCAATGCTCCATGGCACCGAGTTTTGGTCTCCTTGGGATGACCGCGAACATTCTATCGTCCGCATATAAACCATGCATAAGTACTGAATTCTTCAAGTTAACAATTTCCCTCACCTCTGTAAGCTTTGTATAACTCTTTCAGTCACTGAGCAACTCATTCCACCTTGCATGGTCTCATCCTTTACTAAGCGTCTCGCTTGCCTTGAGCACCATCAAGTATAATTGTCAACGTCGAGTCGTAACTCGAACTCAGCCATCCCAATATTTGTGCGCTACATATTCTTCTAAGCATGCTTGTTCTCGTGATGCCTCTTACGCGAAGGGTTGGTCATTCCTCTGAATGCAAATCTCAAGTGCCTGCTGCTCCGAGTGACTCCTTTTCCTTACATCTTCATACCTGTTTTACCCCAAACAGTTGTGCCTGCTGGCTACCCTAAATGCAGCCCCGCTAGGTCCCCCACGTCTGCATGCTAAATATTTCTATAAGTGCTTGTCCCGCTCTGATACCAACTGTCATGGACTTAGCTAGTTTTTGTTGGGAAATCTTGGGGGGGCGACATCACATGCGCAGCGGAAGAACAAAAAAATAAAATCCCTGATTCCCAAAGAGATGTTCGTCGTCATGCGAAGATTGGTGCGCAAAAATTCGCGAAACTTAAAACTGCGTATAGAGTAGATTGTGTTACCTCGGGAGATCGTATATTCCTATTTCCTTGCAGATCTTTAGGAGAGGGTGAAGGAGGTCAAGCGTCCTCCTCTCTAGCGGTGATCCACACAGCAGGGCTACGACGATGCTCCTCAAAACTCCAGGCCTGCTTTGAGGTGGAGAGGGGGAGGAGAATAGGAGAGGCAAGCAAAGGCTCTAGCCCATGAGGCTCTGAATCACTCATATTTATAGAGATCCCCTATCAAACCCTAATGGATCCTCCCCTAGTGGGTATTGGATCTGCATCTAATAAGACAAGGGCTCCGTCGGATATCTCATATCCGAACCTCTACTCATCGCAATGTCTACTATATGTGTGTGACCCTCTAGGCCCAATATCGAGCTGGCCATGAGTCATACATATCAGAACTCCTTCTAACTTAGTGAATTATTATCTTTGTAATAATTCACTTGACTCATCAACTATAGATGTACTAGGCCACTATGTCGTAGTCCCCAAACGATACAAGGGAATCCAATCCATTGGATTTGTTTATCCTCAGTTACCGTGTACCTATAGTCCCTCATCCATCTAATATTCTAGAGATCATATAACAAGCATGGTGTTGTCAGACCCTTACGATTTCTACTCGATTCTCGCTCTAATCGGATTCTCCCGGAGAACTCTTTCTCTCTCAACCCGAATGACCCTGGCCAGAGATTTGTCTAAGTAAGAACACATGGGATATTCCTCTCATGACGTCAAGAGTGGATGATCCTCTATCGACACTCAATAGCCCTCGTAAGGTCGACTACCACTCCCAATGACCAGTTGTACTAGATCCGGGATAACCAAACCTATAAGTCTGGTATCAAAGAGTGGAGCACTCATACAGGACATCCTTGGTGTCTCAAGTCTAAGAACCAAATACACCACTAGGACTACGGAATCGTTGTTTGACAATAAGGCATCGTCAACCATCCAGCATTCCATAAGTGAATCAATCAGTGAACTCACTCTCTAATGAGCACTTGTACTGTATCCCTAGTGTCCCTACACGAGCAGCTATGAGACTAGCTGCATCCATCATATGGACGGGTATACAACACACCAGTTTGTCCGGTTATTATGATGTCCCTCTCGAGACCAGGATTATTTAGGATCTGTGTTTAAAGATGAATCGATCTCATTATCGTGATCTCATCACGATCCGATTCCCATTGCACAAATCCAAGGACATCACAATATATATATGCATATATGCAATAGTTATAAAGTGATATATGCCAAAATATAATAAGCAAAAAGATTCTGTATCAAGTCACACGTGCCATCACTCACATGATTGGTTTGATGGGCACCTATGACTAGCAGTTTTGCCTAAGTCGTGCGACACTCTTGCGTGTCCGTCCGCAAAGGTCAGCCTCCATGAAACCTCCCATGGTCCCTTAGGACCTTCAAAAGAGAAAACGAGTTAGAGAAAGCGCCTTACTCGAGATCCATAAGCAAACATTTCATAAACCACTTTATAGCCAATGTAAATTACAAATAAACTTTACAAGCTCTGAACGGTTAAACAACAAAGGGTCAAAATGGTCTACTACAAACCGAATATATCTCACAAGTGTCCATATGACATAACCTTTATTTACAAGCCTAAACGACCACTAAACCTAACTAAAATGGGGTTATTAAGCTTTTGACCGTCCCTCTACATGATGTGCAAAACATAAACAAACCAAAAGACACGGACATACATAAGAATTACATCAAACATCCTATTTAGAATTTTGTCCGTGATAGTAGGTCACGGAACCACTATAAATTGGTTTGCAATTTCCTTTATGTTTTTCATTTATAATTGCTAACTGATTTACTTACTTATTTACTATGCTTACAAATGCTTTCAAGTTTAAACATATTTCTGATATGATTTTTATCGAGTTTTTCAAACTGACGTTTTTACGTAAGCACTAATTCACTCCCTGCCCCCTCTTAGTGTCGTATTAATCCTAACAGAAAGAGCATGAAAGTATGAACAAAAGTCTTGACAATTTGGGGTGTGAAAGTGTTGTAAAAGTGCTAAGTGTCCTCCTCCTTCATTAGCTTTGTTATCAATCTAAGATATGTGTGAGGTTTGTAAAAGGTTATCTCCTAAACTTGTAAAAAGGAGAAAGAGTTGTAAAGGGATGATTGGTCTTCACCCTTTGAAGGAAGACCGTTAGTAGATGACGTTGGCCTCAACGGAGGAGGAATTGGGAGTGGATGTAGGTCACGACGACCTAACCACTATAAAATTGGTGTACACTTTCTTGTTGCTCTTCATTACTATTGTTTTCTACCTTAATTGCTTATCACTCTTATTCTAAGTCAAGTACACTTTCAATATATTTTTCGATACATTTTTATCAAGCCGAAAGTTTCGAATCTCATGAAACAAAGATGTGTTCTTAATCATATCTTTTGTTTAATATTATTTTATTTGTTTATTAAAAAATTCTTTTTTAATTACATCATAATGTTTTGTTTTTATCATTTTCTTGCTCCCCATCCTCACATGTCCTCTTCTTTTAAATACAACATGCCTTGAAACTCTTACAATATGTTTATTCTTATTTTCAATACCGAATGATATTTTTGTTTGAAAAAAAAAGAGTGCCGATAGATGAGAGAAATTGATTGTATACAATTAAAGCACAAGACGCTGTAATAATGGAAGAAGGATTAGCAATTCTTAAAGCCCTAAATATGCTTCTGGTAACATCGTCACCTACGTAAACAGCAATATATACACTCCCTGATTCCTAGATGGCATTGTCTTTTACATTGCTATCCTTTGTGCGAAGCTGAAGGTTGTTAAGTTCAGCTTCATCCCTAACAATCACCATCTTGCATTTGTTTGGGGAGAACTCACGAGGTACTCTTCCTTTAGGAACGCTGTTGCAACAGCCCTGCCTAGCAGCTGTAACTCACTTTCTTAGGTGCTAATGCGTCTCATGTGAGGCTGCAGTTCCAGATGACTTCCCGTATTGAAGTCGTGGAGCTGATCATCCACCACAGAGAAGGGAATAAGCACAGCCACATGTTCGCCGGAAGGCTTGAAACACGAGGACAGACTCGTCGGCCGATTGATGGAAAGCTATCCATGAAATAGATGTGGTACGAGACGTCCCATCATATACATGTGGTTCGGGACATTTCATCAAGCATTCTTTAATATTTGGAGGTCCCATCATAGATATGTGATCTATCAAATGAAACCTCCTCCTCACAATCTCATATGTGACTATGAGAGAGATAGATGTGAATTCAAATAATTTTCTTCTAATATATATTAAGTAAAATCCAATTTTTTTTCCCTAACTATTTAAGTATAATTGGACAAATTTTCCAAGGAAGTTGCTTTTTAAAACTTTTTTCAAATTTTTTTTTTTAATTTCTAGAATTTGTTAATAATATTTTTTAATATCTGGAATACTCTTTAACTCGATAGCAACCTACCAACAGATGGGTTAGAGCAGTTGACTATGCTGTAAGTAAAGCACACAATACTGTAATATTGTAAGGATTAGCAATTCTTGAAGCCCTACATTTTACAGAGCAGGAGGGCTTAAGCAAGATTTGGATATGTTCTGATTCTGCTGTCTTGACTGATGCTACCCTTTGTACTGATTCTGCTATCTTTACTGATGCTGTCTTTACTGATTAATATAAATAGATATTTTTGAATAAATCAAAAGCACTTTTCATTTCTTCTACTTTCTTTTTCCCTTTTTTTCTTAAAGTTATACAGAAAACCAACGCATTCCCCATTTCTTTACTTGAAAGGATACTCAACTTTTCATGAATGATGAAAACTATATACAAGAACATTGATGCATACACCAACTCCGACACACACATGAAAGAAAACATCTCATTGTTGCTGGTCCATCCTGTTCCGATTATTACTCCTGTCAATCCTATATCTGATTAGATATCAATCCTTTATGAATAAAAGACCATGCATTATCCGATTTGATTGTGTTACAATGCTTACCTGATAGTTCTACTTGCTCTCCGGTTAGAGGTAGTTTTGACGTTGTTAGATACTGCCATGCCGTTTGCATTTTCCGAGGTATTACAGAAACTATTATAGGGCTTGAAAGTTGTATGTATGTGTGTGTTTCTTGACAAAGCTTTTTAAAACAATTTTCTTAAAAAATAATCTTTTAGCAATTTTATGATGATCATTGTTGAAGAACTAAAAAGAGGTGGATCCATTCGAATTGGCTCTTTGGGGTAGTTTATCAGTAAAATCGAATCCTTATTTAATTCCTCAATATGAATTAAATTTTCTCCTTTGTTATTTCTCGATTATTATTTTTTAATATTCTCTGTCCAATCCATTGAAAGTGGTCCAATTAAGTTTTGTCACGAGCTTCTGAGACAAAGAATATTATTGATTGAATTTAGACGTAGATAGAACACTCATTAATCTCACGCGAGAAAGAGAGAGAGAGATATTTTATGTTAAGATAATGATTACGTAGCTTCAAATTTATTTCTTAAGCTTTAAATTATATATTTTATTCATATAAGTTATGTTATTTTTGTAATCGGATACACTTATATTTCACTATTATTCTAATTATTTTATGTATAAAACCATATTTTCTTTTTACAAAATAAATCAGATCAAATGTATCACGCACCTAAATGGAAGACCTACACATTCTCAATCATTTTCATTCTCAATTCCACCACCAAATATCAAGAAATACATTATAGTCTAATATATACTAAAATGATTTAAAAATTTTGAAATTTATGATCAAAGAATGGAAATTTTTTAGCGGCGACATCACAAAAATGTTATGACGCTATTTTTTAGTCACCAAACCATAATATTTTGATCAAGAACATGATGTGTTGTCCGATTAAATATCTTTATCATGTCTCAAAATAATCAGGGAGCAATTATAGTTGACATCATTATTACATCAAAATAATCACGGAGCAAATATCAGCCTTGCTAAACCATTCTCATTGGATGAGATTATTATTGCTCTCAACCAAATGGACCGAACGGGTTCATTGTCTAATTTTACCATGGGTTCTAGAATGAATTAAAAGTCCTGATTCATTAGGTATTATGTAGCTTTCACAATGATTGTTTCATTTTACCGAAAACCCACATGTTGCTCATTCCCAAAAGTATCAATGCCACCATGATCATTGATTATAGACCCTTCACCCTTTGTATCATAATTCGAAAATAATATCTAAGTTCTAGCCAATAGACTTAAGGAAAGGCTCCTCTCGTTCTCCTAAAGATTAACTTGGAAAAAAGATTTTGACACATTCTCCTGGGAAGCATCATTCTTACCCCTTGGAAAAGAAAATTTCCATCCAAATTCAGCGATTGGATCTAGGCTTGTATCCTATCTCCTTCTTTCTCTTACTTCATTAATGGTAAATTTTCCCTCCTTGGTTTAAAGGGAGGAGGGGTGTGAGACAATGAGAGCCTCTTTCTTTCTATCTCTTCATCATTATACAACAAATGTTCTCTAGTTTTATTGGATCTTTTATTTCCCGGAGCAAACATACAAAATCAAAGGCATTATTATCTCACTTCTTATATTTGTCAGTGATGTTTTGCTTGCAGTTTTGTTTAGCTTTATATCTTATGCTAATATTACTTCCAATTTCTCAACTCTAATATGGGGGAACTGATTCCCAATCTTCTTCTTTTAAATACGACATGTCTTGAGACTCTTGTAAAATGTTTACTCTTATTTCTAATACTGAATAGTAATTGTTTTTAAAGAAAACGGGTGGCTGAGAAATTTATTGTACTACAATTAAAGCACATGATACTGTAATACTGTAATGCTTCAGCTAACATGGTCAATTGTGTAAACGGCTATAAATACGCTCCCTGATTCCTAGATGGCATTGTCTTTAGCATTGCTATCCTTCGCACAAGGCTGAAGGTTGTTAAGCTCAGTTTCATCCCTAACACTTTTTTCCTTACCATCTCATTGCTAAATCACAATTGAGTTATATAGTGAGATAGATTTATTTCATCATTATTAATGGACCAGTAGGAGGAACACAAGACCGGTCCCCTTCCACGTAACCATCACAGTTAGTCATGGACCACCATATGGACCACCATCATCAAGAGAGAACCTTATATGTTAGTCATGGACCACCACGAGGAATACGACCTCAGACTCTGCGATGAAAGAACTTGACCCTATAGATGGCAATAGGCTCTCGCCACGTCCCGGGTTTAGTTTCCACGTAAAAAATGGAGACTATGGGATTGCAGTCACTTGCTCCAGGTGTGGAGGTTGTGGTTCGCAAGTCTGCAGCCTTTCATCCGAGCGTGTGCGGAGACTACTTTATCATGTTATACCACTTGACGATATCAGATTAGCTGATAACAAAACATTCGATGAATAGTATATACGCAGCAGATTTAGATGATCTAATAGTACGTACACCCAGATTTAGATAATCTCCAAAACGTACAATGAATGATATGTACATAGCAGATTAGCTGATAACAAACCTGACGATTAATAGTAAGGCCATGAAATCAAATCCCGTTTGCTAATGGTGAAAGAAAAAAAACCCTATTGAATCTACATGTGGGCAATCAACTTCCAAATCCTTTCATCTAAAAATCTCATGTGAACTTTTTTTTTTGTATGTTGACATATTTATATCAAAGAGACGATCCCTCGTGCGCCTTCTTTGAAATTAGTAATTGCTGCTTTAGTACTATGCCGTGCAACCAACCACACACATCCACATGTGGGAAAAATATTTGAGAATTCTATTACTGAAACTTGATTACTCCGAACAACAAAATCTATAGATTCCTCGGTTATATCTTAATCTTAACAACAAATCAAAATGAAACTATTGAACTTAATATCTACTTTGATAGGATTTTGAATTCCTCACTCAGTCTTATGCTCAAAATTGGTCCCAAACACCTTCTCTAGCATGAACCCTTTTGTGTTTTAATTTTTCGTTATGTTATGTCATGCTATTTTTTAATTAATTATTTTATAAAACGAGAATTATTTCATCGATTAATCAAACTGGAGGTTTGATGATTGAATAAAGATGAAACATCCCAAAATGAACCAACTCATATGAGTGGATCGCTCCTACAAGAATATGTAGATAGGTTTTGAAAGAAATTTAACCCTTTAAAGTAAAAAAGAGTTCGATTAATACACACATGGAAAAAATGTTGAAAGTTAAACTAAAGTTTAGATAATATTATTTATAGTTTGAGAGTGAGTAGACTGATATGATGAGTTTGACACTACTTAGAGTTTGTAACAAAACTTAAGTTAATATACGATTATATACATGATTTATGAGAGTGAGAGCAAGGATGATGGATGCAAAACTAATTGTATCTCGTCTTTTTCCTATATTATTGGATTCAAAACTAATCATACCACTTGCAAGATAGTCTGTCGGACGTCAATTAAAGATGATGGATAAGCTAAAACATAAGCCAATCAAAAAGGAGCGTACAATCCCTGATGGCCCATTAGTTATCTTCTTTCTCATGAAACGTGACACTTACGAAACCAAACCAGATTCAAGACTCTATAAATTGCTACACGAGGCTGCAGGCTCTCGCCATCCTCTCATCACTTGCATCTAGATCAGAATGGAGAACGTGATTTCGCAGCCACACGTTCCAGGTGATGAAGTGGTGATTCGCAAGTCTGCAAGCTACCATCCCACCGTTTGGGGTGATTACTTTATCTTACAGGCCGAGTCCTCCCCCAGTACACAGGCATGTATATACACATATATCTCACTTATGTTCTAAGTTTTAGGCAAGAAACTCTCCGAGAACGAATGGTGTTAATGTTTCATTAACATGAAAAATGTGCGCTTGCTACTTTCTTTCGGTTTTGTTGGTTGAACAATTAATTGCTATGCTATGGTGGATGCAGGAGTGCGATGCAAGGATGCAAGAGAGAGCCGAAGAACTGATGGAGCAGGTAAGAAGCATGTTCAAAGACACTACCGACATCTTGCAAACTATGGACTTGGTCGATTCAATTCAGCTTCTTGGTTTGAGTTATCACTTCAAGAAAGAAATAAGTGAAGCATTAAAACGAGTCCATGATGCCGATTTTAACGATCATGGTCTCTACGATACTGCTCTCCGGTTTCGCCTGCTGAGACAAGAAGGGTATCATGTGACCCCTGGTAATATGCTCTTACGTTTCCTTGGAGTAGATGTATTTGTATGTTTTATCTATAATTATGTTTGCAAAAGTAATTTAATTTGTAATTTAGAAATGATGGACGATTTTTGTTTTAAGAAGACAACTTAATCAGCCCATCAAAAAAGAAGTCACTGAACAATCAATCCGATGACTTCTAACAATATTAGCTGGTCATTTTGCTACGAAATTTCTTCTCTGTACATGGGTGACCTCACACTTCCCAAAACGTTTTGATCTCCTATAACAACTATATTAAAAGATGTACTTTGTTCTATATATATATATACATATATATACATATATATATACATATATGTATATATATATATATGTATATATACATATGTATATATATGTATATATATATGTACATATATATATACATATATGTATATATATACATATATATATGTATATATATATGTATATATATACATATATACATATATATATATACATACATATATACATATATATATGTATATATATATGTATATACATGTATATATGTATGTACATATATACATGTATATATATACATATATACATATATATATACATACATATATACATGTATATACATATATATATACATACATATATACATATATATATATATATATATATATATATATATATACATACATACATATATATATATATATATATACATATATATATATATATATATATATGTATATATATATATATACATACATACATATATATGTATATATATATATATACATACATATATATACATAAAAATCACACACAAAAGTCATTGTATTGATTATCACGTAATCACTTAAAACGGTAAATTAATTTTGATAATATGGCTTTATGTGTTTTCCCCTCAGAACAAAAAAATCTTATGTATTTCTGTAGATGTTTTTAACAAGTTCAAAGATGAGGGAGGGAGTTTCATGTCTACCTTGGGGAGTGACGTGAAAGGACTGTTAAGCTTGTACAACGCAGCCTATCTTGGGACTCATGGGGAGATCATTCTTGATGAAGCCATCTCTTTTACGAGGAATAGCCTAGTGTCTGCATTAGCTGATCTTAAACCACCATTTACAACGCAAGTGTCTCTTGACCTCGAGACACCTCTCTGTAGGAGAATTAGAAGGCTCTTGGCAAGAGATTACATATCTATATACCAAGAGGACGCCACACGAGATGATGCCATCCTGGAGCTTGCAAAGTTGGACTTCAATTTGCTGCAATCTCTTCATCGCGAGGAACTTAAGAACATCACCATGTAAGCTCTTCCTCACTTTTGAATTCCCTGGAGCTATATTTCTTCTGGATTTTTATAAAGAAAGAACAATACAATCATGTTGCTAATGTAAACAAGTGAAGGCTAATTGCTGAGCTTGGTTCCTTCTCCCATCAAACTTTTAATTGTTATGTAATGCCATTTTGATTTGTAAACGACTTGAAGGTGGTGGAATGATTTAGTCTCCTCAAAAAATCTCAGTTTTGCTCGAGATAGATTGGTGGAATGCTATTTCTGGATCCTGGCAGTATACTTTGAACCCTATTATTCTCGTGCACGAGTGATAACGACCAAGGTGATTGCCCATATTTCAATTTTGGACGACATATATGATGTCTATAGCACATTGGAGGAGAGCCAACGACTAACTGAGGCAATTCAAAGGTTCGCACAGATTACCTTTTACTATCATTGTGTATAGCAAAATAACAACATGTATGTTTATGTTCTAATTTTCTAAAGATGGTGAAACTAAATATATATGCAGGTGGGATGCGAAGGTTGTTCATCAATTACCAGAGTACATGAAAGATTATTATCTAAAGCTAATGCACACCTTTAAAGAGTTTGAAGATTTATTGGCTTCCAATGAGAAATATCGCATAACCTATCTAAAGGAAGCGGTGAGTGATGAGATCATAAGGTTCATCTTATTTTCACTTTTATTAATTTGCATTACATAAGTAATAAATGAATACACTAATGGCCAATGCAAAGAATAAGCGTTTGAGATGCGACAGTATTAAACTTAGATTGTCTGCTACTCATGCATTACAAACATTAAGGAATGGTTTTGTTTTACTTGGGTACAGATGAAAGATTTATCTGAAGCTTATTTTGAGGAATCCAAATGGAGAGATCAACATTACGTGCCAACATTGGAAGAACATCTACATGTTTCCCTCATAAGTTCAGCATATCCTATGCTCGAATGTGCTTCTTTTGTTGGAATGGGAGAAATAGCAACTAAGGAGGCATTTGAGTGGATTACTAGTTTCCCAAAGATTGTCCAAGCTTCTGCAATAATTGGTCGTATCATGAATGACATTACTTCACATGAGGTATAGTCATAAGATAATCTGCTGTGTTTTATATCATATAAACATTTTTCATAGTAAATTTTGCACTGATATCTCTCATAGTAGAAATATGATAACATAAAAAAAAAAAAAAAAACATACATTCTCCAATTAGATGAGATGGACCATAATTGAGGTTTAATAGGTAATCTCCAAAGGTTGTCTTCAATATTGCTTGTATTTATCACCTCAAAAGCATTTCTTGTGTCACTCAATTGCATTATCAAAGTTTCGCTGAACTTACAGGATTTTACATTAAATCTAGTACAAACAAAAATATTCCCATTCGTAAGCTTCCACATCTGTAGATTCCCAAATTCCCTTCATCTACACCTTATTATTGATAATAGTCTATCAATTTGTTTTAATATAATGAACATGTAAATCCTGAAAGGATCCCTTAGAATTCAGTTTGTAGATCATTAGTCCTCTTTTTTCATGAAATTTGCAGTTGGAACAAACTAGGGAACATGTTGCCTCCACAGTCCAATGCTACATGAAAGAGTACGGAACAGATGTGCATGTGGCATGTAAGAAACTCCAAGGTCTAGTTGACGATGCATGGAAGGAGATAAATGAAGAGTGCCTCAATCCGACTGCATTCTCCATTGCTTTACTTGAAAGGATTTTTAATTATTCACGAATAACAGAAAATACTTATAAGTACATTGATGGATATACCAACTCCTCTACGAAGACGAAGGAATATATCTCTTTGTTACTGGTACATCCTATTCCACTTTGATTGTATGACGATTGCTTGCTTCTTCTATGAATCCTTTATTCTGAAATATATGTAAATCTTTGTAAATGAACGTGTATTGTACTATGCTTTCTTCTTCTATTAATCCTTTATTGTGAAATATATTTAAGCCTTTGTAAATGAACGTGTATTGTACTAGCCCTGGGAAGCTCAAGCCAGTATTATCTATGGAAAACAGAAATCTTTGTTTAACAGTAGTTCAAAGCAATTTGCAAGTTGCTGGTTTGTGTTACAAAATTATATTAGCTATTTGCAATTTTCACTCTTTTCAGTCTTGCCAACTTGAGAAAGGCTCTTGAAGCTGCTATGCTAAATAGAGTGTCAGGATGGTGAGGTTGGGTTTTGTAGATGCCTACATCAGATATCAAGATACTTCTTAGTTAAGTTTGGGATAATTGCAATTCGGAAACATATATATTCAAGCTACATTTTGGATAAGTTAGGACGACTGATTTTTTTTCTCCAAAAAAAAAATTATATTAGCTAAACCATAAAATTACAAAAGGAGTTGTGCATATCAGAGCACAAAAAATTGACCAATTGAGAGGGCCACACTTCTGTCTAAAAAAATATACTAACCTTCGGTAATATTGATAATTTTCACAACCTATGCCAACTGTCCCCATTCATCATAGAATCATCCTTCTGACAATACAAATATTAATAAGCAGAATTACACAAAATGAAACCTTAATCATCAAGATTCGAAAGCCAAAACAACTTTAGATAGAATACTCCCAAAGAGGGATGATCGATTTGTTAGTTAAGTTCAAAATTGAATAAGATGAAATTAAGGGTACTAGAATTTTTTTAATTGCTTTTTTGTGGCTCATTAGGATATTCTTTATACACACTATTAGATTTACATAAATCCACATCCCTTTTGATGATGCAATTCACAAGAATCCTCATCCAGAAAATATTATGTTTGTAGTGTATCATAGAAACAATACACATATAATCAAATTAACTATAAATCTTTTGAACATCCACTGATGCAGCCATCAAAACCTCCCGAATTGCCTCAGCTTCACAACATATGATATCACGATCCGCAAGGTACCTACATCCAACCAAAATTCGGTCTTGAGTATCACTTCTAATATGGGTCACGAGTATCACTCTAATCCCCTCAATGTAGCTTGTTGGAAATGCTATCACGATTCATCTTCACTCATCCTTCAAAAGATTTAACCCAACAAATAGGATATGGACATATTTCATGCACCATGCTATCAGAAGATTTGGCCTTGTCATTAGAGAGAACAAATTCTACTATCTTATGAAAAATCTTGTAAACAGAACAAGCAATGGGGTTGAAAACAAGATCATTCGTAGCCCTCCATATTCACCAAAGACCAATATCATTTATAACCCACAAGGGTTGGCCATCAGAATTGGGACACTGCGCCCCCTCATTAAAAATTGAATATCTAGTTAAGATTTAAAGAGTTGCCATAATTTAATAGGAAAGACGCACAGAAAGAAGGGATTAATGGTTTCTGCTTTAGATTGACAAAAGGGACAAGTAGTAGCATTACTGCACGCTCTTAGTTGAGATGATCAATGAGAGGTGGCGGTGCAAAAATTTCCAACAAAAATATTTAACCTGAGGCAACACGGGAAGCTTCCACAAACAATACAACTAGTCCACGTTAGGATCAACCATTCCAACTGAGAAGCAAGAAAATGATAGGCAGACTTAGCAGAACTAACCCTCTTATTATCTAGCTTCTAAAACTAAAAATGATCATGTGATATATGGATTAACAATGAGATTAGAACCACCAAAGTGTTAGAATTAAACTAGTTCAAGTGTCATAAAGAGGTTCATTTCATCAAAAGAAAGGTTCATTGCATCAAGAGGGAGATTCATTACATCAAGAAGAAAAAATGGATTAAAAGTCTATAGAAGGATAAGTCATGGTTATTGGTTTTTGAAAGGGTTTCTTGAAAGAGAATGATTCATCTTTAATACAATTAATGTAATGTATCTTTGGAGACTATATAAATCCCATATGTTGGGTCATGAGAAATAGAGTTTCTAAAATTGTAAAGTATTTTCTTGAGAGAAATATAGAAGATTGAAGCTTGTCCTACTCTTCCTCTATTTGATATCTCTATCCCCTCTTCCTATCAAGTTCAACATTTGGTATCAGAGCATAGGTTAAGCTATGACCTTTTCCTCAAGTGCCATCAAAATCCAGATCCCTAGATTGACAAAAGAAAATTATGACATATGGTGCATCCAAATGAAGGTTCTTCTAGGCTCCCAAGATGTATGGGAGTTTGTAGAAGATAGATTTGCTGAACTAATTCTAGCAGAAGGAGCAATGAATGCAAAAGGAAGAAAACAACTCAAAGAAAGAAGGAAGAAGGAGAAAAAGGCTTTATTCACGATCGACCAAGGGCTTGATGATACAATGTTCGAGATCATCGCTCTAGCAAATACTTCAAAAGAGGTTTGGGAAATCCTTCAAAAAGCATTTGGTGGTGTTGATAAGGTAAAGAAACTTCATCTACAAGTTTTACGAGCTGAGTTTGAAAAATTACAATAAGGTACTTCTAAAACTATTTATGATTACTTCTCAAAAATAATTTCTATTGTTCATCAAATGAGATGAAATGGTGAACAAGTAAATGATCAAAGAGTAATAGAAAAAATATTGAGATCTCTAGATCCGAAATTTGATTTTATTGCTGTTGCGATTGAAGAATCTAAAGATTTAGAAAAAATATCTTTAGAAGAACTTATGGGTTCCCTTTAAGTTCATGAACAAAGGATTACAAAAAGAGGAGAAGACAAAACTATGGAGCAAGCACTAAAAGCTAAGTTTGCTCTTGAAAATAAAGGTGAATCAAATTCTCAAAGAGAAAGAGGACAAGGACAAAGAGGCAGAAATCAGACCAATCAAGAATCTCCAAATAATGAAGATGCTAGAGAAAATTCTAGCCAAAGAGACCGAGGTTATTGTCGAGGACGTGACCGAGGCGTGGACATGGCAGAAACTCTAAACGGTCTGAAATACAATGCTATATTTGCAAAAGGTATGGATATTACTCTTATGAATGTTATTATAATCCTTACAATCAAGGTTATAAGACAAATTTTGTTGAGGAAGAAAAGAATAAAAATCAAGTTTTATTAATGAGTTATGATAATTTGAAAGATGATCAATCTATGACATTGGCAACGATCTATTACTTGAAAAAGGTTTACCCTCTCAATTTCATAACCTTTTTTAAATAATTATCCCAAGCTTAAAATATTATTTTTCATATCAAAAAATAATAAATATCTAAAATGCATAATTCTTTGCCATTATTATGTTTAAGGATAATTTTACCTTTGCCTCTTACTGATCTTTGAGACAAATCACCAAATGTAATATTTTCGAAATAACTTTTATCCATTTCTAAAAATAACTCTTTGATGCCACACATGTGATTTGAAGCTCCTATATCTCATATCCTCTTTCAAATTATCATAACTCATTAGCAAATGGACCATGGCATCACAATTCGGATTTGTTACCAATGAGTCACTCAAACCTACTACGGAACAATTGATGTGGCAGATAAAAAACATGAATAACGGAGAACGACACAAGAGGCAATAAAACACAAAAAGACGTGCATATTTGGAATCCTTACGTCCATTAAATGAGTGGAGTCTATCTCAACATGAATAATTAGAATGATGTCTTGCGTACTTCCTCTCTAACCGCAACTTCCACAAAAGAAGAAGTCGGCATCGAAGGTAAATTTGCAACCTGCAAACAAACACCTGTCAGTACCATCTCTAATCATATGAATCATCATTGTTGAGTTTTTACCAACCCATAATGGGTCTTTCCCGTCGACAGCTATAAGCGAAACCCCTCTATACTCACCTTGCCAATTCAATCAAAATGCCAAACTAGCAGGTAGCATTAAAAAAGTTTTTATCATGCAACCTCCAAAGCCAGCGCAGAGAGAGAGAGAGAGAGAGAGAGAGAGAGAGAGAGCAACTTTAACTTACATTCTCTTACATGAATACCCTAAAAACATTTTTTAAAAATTTATGAAACTATACAAAAGAACCATGAATTCTTGGAGTCCACGGTAGAGCAAGCAAGATTCGCAAGAAAAACGATGAAACTTCCCTCTGATCCTGTTCTAACCATGTATGATTAGTTCCCAATTTTTTAGAGAACGAGCAACCCTCGGCTCTTCTTCATCAATAGAATAAGGAATGGAAAAATGATACGTAATTAGCATCACATGAAAAATTATGGAAGACACTCATCTCCAGGTTTCCTTGGTAATCCATAAAGGTTCATTTTAATATCATTTTTAATGGGTCAACCCATTCGGTTGTAAGATCAAAATTTATTGAATTAACTAAAATTCGTCTCTCTAAATCTAGTGCAAACATAATGTCGAGTTTATGTGGAATAATAAGACATTTCACCTGTAAGAACTCACATCTCATCTTCCACTTCTCATCGATGATAGTTTGGTAATCTTCTTTACACATGTGATATTGGTGAAGCTGCAATGCTTGTAAAAATATCCAATGTGTTTATGTTTACATAGTCATAGAAAAATAGAATCAATAGAAGTTAAACGACTTGCTATTTTTTATCTTGTTTCATGAAACTTGCAGCGTGAGCAATCTATGGAGCATGTTGCCTCCATAGTGGAAAGCTATATGAAAGAGTATGGCATGCGAGAAAGTTCAAAACTTGGTTCAAAACGCATGAGAGGATCTGAACCAAGAATGCCTTAAGTCGACTGCATTCCCCTACCATTACTTGAAAGGATAGTCAATTAAACATCGATGATGAGGACTATATACCAAGTTCATGGATAGACCAATTCCATTGGTTATACTAAGGACAATATTAGCAATAAAAAATCTATTAGCAATTTTTGCAAAGAAAGCTTTTTGTATTTTGGAACCTAAACTACTAATCTTGGTGCCGCTTGTAGAATTAATCACCTTGAGAGAGAGTTGGAATGGGAAAGGAAAGGAGAGAGACGTGACAAAAAAATTAGACGTTCAACTTTTCATATATTAACAAACAATGTTTTCTAAGACCAATTTTGTTTAACTCGACTTTCAAGAACAATATATTATAGTCCTGTGAAATTATTATATTATTTTTTTATTTCATCCCTATATAAGACACATGTTTCAATTGGCCCATGCTTTAGTTACATTTCTAAATTAATACGTCCAATGAATCACACTCAACTATGTAGATCTGATCCAAGTGACGTGGACATAGATTAAATGAATCGAGCAGGCAATGTAGCTGATAGGAAGGTTTATAATATTTTTTATCTTCTTCTGTAAAAATTAGATTGATGTGATCCATAGGGAAAGGAGATTACACTTATGCGATTGTACATACATTCTCATTCGAGATAAAGGAAATCAAATCCCAATTGACTTCTATCTTCCTGTTAATAAACAGGTAAAGGTTAGATAAACTTCATTTGATCGAATCTAGTGATGAATAGAGACAGGTTTGTAACTATTGCTCATTGTCTTTCAAGGATATGAGAGTCTTGACAATCTCAAAACGTTGTCCGACACATCGAAAGGACAATAGTTATAATGAATCACTGTCAGTTATCATGTAGATCTAGATGATCCAGCTATTACAATCATAGAAAAAATTAATGATGGGGGAGGACATATAGTTGTTTTCCTTTGTAGTATACATATTAGATTGATACCATTTTACATCCTTTCGTTTTGGATAAGAAAGAACTGAAATCATAGTCTTTATATATGGGATTTAAATTAAATGAGATAAGTAGTAAATAAAATTTTATATTAGCACTTGTTATATTTTCTAACAAGTAAAAAATTTACAAATATATTATATAAAAAAAAATCATAATTTATAGTTTTTCTATTTCCGTATGGCACCCTAAATCATGCCAATTAGACCGATCAAAATTAAATTTGACTAAAATTAAAAATTAATCAAAATTTAATTGTTCTCATATTTGATCAAAATAAGATTGATCGAATCTAATTTAGCCAAGTAGTTGAAATATGATTAGAATCAAATTTGATCAAAATATTTGATTAAAGAAAATCAAATTAGTTAATTTTATAGTTGTGGACAAAAGTAAAAAATATTTGATTCAAAGGTAAAACTATAATTTTTTAAAATATGTAGTGAAAATATCTTATTTTTAAAGGGCAAAGCTGTCAAGGATGTTGACCGAAATTAAAAGAATTTATAAAGAAATTATAAATATAACACATTCCGCATTGCTTTACTTGAAAGGATACTCAACTTTTCATGAATGATGAAAAGTATATACAAGAACATTGATGACACACACACGAAAGAAAACATCTCATTGTTGCTGGTCCATCCTGTTCCGATTTGATTGTGTTACCACACTTATTACTCCTGTCAATCCTATGTATGATTAGATATCAAGCCTTTATGAATAAAAGACTACATGCATTCTCCGATTTGATTGTGTTACAATGCTTACCAGATAGATCTACTTGCTCTCCGGTTAAAGGTAGTTTTGACGTTGTTAGATACTGCCATGCTGTTTGCATTTTTCGAGGTATTATAGAAACTATTATAGGGCTTGAAAGTTGTATGTATGCGTGACAAAGTTTTTTAAAACAATTTTCTTAAAAAAAATAATCTTTTAGCAATTTTATGATAATCATTGTTGAAGGACTAAAAAGAGGTGGATCCATTCGAATTGGCTCTTTGGGGTAGTTTATCAGTAAAATCGAATCCTTATTTAATTCCTCAATATGAATTAAATTTTCTCCTTTGTTATTTTTCAATTAATTTTTTTTAAAAATATTCTCTGTTCAATCCATTGAAAGTGGTCCAATTAAGTCTTTTCACGAGCATTCTGATACAAAGAATATTACTGATTGAATTTAGACGTAGATAGAACACTCATTAATCTCACACGAGAAAGAGAGTGAGAGAGAGAGAGAGAGAGATTTTATTTTAAGATAATGATTACGTAGCTTCAAATTTATTTCTTAAGCTTTAAATTATATATTTTATTCATATAAGTTATGTTATTTTTGTAATCGAACACACTTATATTTCACTTTTATTCTAATTATTTTATGTATAAAACCATATTTTCTTTTTACGAAATAAATCAGATCAAATGTGTCACGCGGCTAAATGGAAGACCTACACATTCTCAATCATTTTCATTCTCAATTCCACCACCAAATATCAAGAAATACATTATAGTCTAATATATACTAAAATGATTTAAAAAATTTGAAATTTATGATCAAAGAACGGAAATTTTTTAGCGGCGACATCACAAAAATGTTATGATGCTATTTTTTAGTCACCAAACCATAATATTTTGATCAAGAACATGATGTGTTGTCGGATTAAATAATTTTATCATGTATCAAAATAATCACGGAGCAAATATAGCTGACATCATTATTACATCAAAATAATCATGGAGCAAATATAGCTGACATCATTATTACATCAAAATAATCATGGAGCAAATATAGCTGACATCATTATTACATCAAAATAATCATGGAGCAAATATCAGCCTTGGTAGACCATTCTCATTGGATGAGATTATTATTGCTCTCGACCAAATGGACCGAACGGCTTCATCGTCTAATTTTACCATGGGTTCTAGAATGAACTAAAAGTCCTGATTCATTAGGTATTAAGTAGCTTTCACAATGATTGTTACATTTTACCTAAAACCCACATGTTGCTCATTCCCAAAAATATCAATGCCACCATGATCATAGATTATAGACCCTTCACCCTTTCTAACATTATTTGCAAAATAATATTCAAGCTCAGCCAATAGACTTAAGGAAATAATATCCGAGAAATTGATTGTACTACAATTAAAGCACATGATACTGTAATAGTGAAAGGATTAGCAATTCTTTTGAAGCCCTAAATATGCTTCAGCTAACATGATCAATTGTGTAAACGGCTATACATACGCATCTGATTCCTAGATAGCAATTCTTGAAGCCCTACATTTTACAGAGCAGGAGGGCTTAAGCAAGATTTGGATATGCTCTGAGTCTGCTGTCTTGACTGATGCTACCCTTCGTACGAGCGCAACTTAACACTTCTGGTCACAATCATCTTTTTTTGTTTTTGGGAAGGCTGATGCGACAGCCCTGTCGAGCAGCTGTAACTCTCTTTCTTCAAGTGCCACTTCATTCTCTTTTTCCCAAAAAAAAAAACAAAACTGTAGCTGTAGCTCACATATAAGTCCAAATGTACATCTCATTTGAGGCTGCAGTTACAGGTGACTCCCCGTATTGAAGTCATCCACCACAGAGAAGAGATAAGCACATCTACGTGTTCGCCGAAGTGCGTCAAACACGAAAACAGACTCACAAAGTATTTATTTGAATACTTGTATTTATTTGATGGAAACACGTATTTATTTGAATTTGAGTCAAGTAAAATCCAACATGTTTTGAGTATAATTTTTCTATATTAAGTAAAATACAAATCTGATCTTCAAGTTGAATTCCAACATGTTTTCTTTTATTTAAATATGTTAAATATAATTTAAGCAGATAAGATGAATACATATCGATTTTTAACTTATTTAAGTTTAAGATTTAAGTCAGGAAAATAATCCTTAAATATTTAAAAGTAAGATTGTATATCCCGATCCCACATTGGTGAGAGCTTTTGAGTACGTCCTTTTTTAATTTAAAATTAGCTAATTATTATTTAAATATTTAAATTGGATTCGAGTATATACTTTTAATTAAAATCCAATTGATCTCATTGCTAAATCACAATTGAATTATATAGCGTGATAGATTTATTTCTTCATTATTAATGGGCTAGTAGGAGGAACATAACCTCATACCGGTCCCCTTTCACGTAACCATCATAGTTTCATTGAGATTGATGGAGCTAACAAAGAACCTTATATGTTAGTCATGGACCACCATGAGGAATACGACCTCAGACTCTCTGTGACGAGGCCATGTGTGGATGCAATCGTTTTTTTAGTCATAGGAAATTGACAGACGATCGATGAATGACAAAGAGGAGCATAACCTCCACAAAGTGGATAGTTGTGGCTAAGAGTTGTTTTTCTACTACAACTACCGAATGTTTTTTCTTATAAATTCCAACACGAGGCAATAGGCTCTCGCCACCTCCCGGGTTTAGTTTCCACGTAAAAAATGGAGACTATGGGATTGCAGTCACTTGGTCCAGGTGATGAGGTTGTGGTTCGCAAGTCTGCAGCCTTTCATCCGAGCGTGTGTGGAGACTACTTTATCATGTTATACCACTTGACGATATCAGATTAGCTGATAACAAAACATTCGATGAATAGTATATACGCAGCAGATTTAGATGATCTAACAATACGTACATCCAGATTTAGATAATCTCCAAAACGTTCAATGAATGATATGTACACAGTAGATTAGCTGATAACGATTAATAGTATGACCATGAAATCAAATCCCGTTTGCTAATGGTGAAAGAAAATAAACCCTATTGAATCTACATTGCTTAGGTCATACATCCTTGGGTTTCGTAATGATGGCATAAATATATCATTATAGATTCGAATAATTCATAGATTTAAGTTTATCCCATGTCGGCCTCGCCAAGCATGTGAGAGCATCGACATGTGGGCAATCAACTTCCAAATCCTTTCATCTAAAAATCTCATGTGAACTTTTTTTTTTTTGTATGTTAACATATTTATATCAAAGAGACGATCCCTCGTGCACCTTCTATGAAATTAGTAATTGCTGCTTTAGTACTATGCCGTGGCCACACACATCCACATGTGGGAAAAATATTTGAGAATTCTATTCCTGAAACTTGATTACTCCGAACAACAAAATCTATAGATTCCTTGATTATATCTTAATCTTAACAACAAATCAAAATGAAACTATTGAACTTAATATCTACTTTGATAGGATTTGGAATTCCTCGCTCAATATTATGCTCAAAATTGGTCTCAAACACCTTCTCTAGCATGAACCCTTTTGTGTTTTAATTTGTCGTTATGTTATGTCATGTTATTTTTTAATTAATTATTTTATATATCCTTGCATATGGCGCAATGTGATTGTAATTAAATATTACAAATATCTATCTCAGGCGACAAAATCCAGACATTGAACATGGCAGTAGGTGTTGCGACAACATCTTTGTGAGGGGGAAGCCATCTTGAGTAGGTGTTGCCGCAGCATCTTTGTGAGAGGGAAGCCATCTAGAGAAGTTACTGATGGGGATATAAACAAGAATAACTTTTATATATGAATAAATACTAGAAGACCATAATACGCAGCGGAATTAAATGAAACCACAATCAAATAGAACACCAAGATATATGTGGAAAACTCCTTCAATGTGAAGGGTAAAAACTACGGGGCAAACTAAAGATAATCCACTATGAGAATAATGAATATACAAATCTCAATCTCTTGCCCTAAACCCTAGCAACAATCATAAGAGAATAATTGGGATACAAGGATCACGTCATTACTTACAATATCTAAAACCTTCCTAAGTAATCACAGCAAGAGTCTACTATAGATTTGATCTAACCTGAGATGAGAACACTGCTAGATGATTGAGAACAGCCTCTCTGCGTTATCCTTGTCTTCTTCCCTTTCTTTCTCTTCCTTTTCTGCCTTGTTTTTGTTTCTTTTCTTTGGAATCCTGTGGCTGTTCTTTTCTCCCATGTTGCTGCCCTATTTGTGCCTTTTTTTGCCTCCAAAAAATAGCCACCACGCCCCTCTAATGTTAATTAGAGTTAGGTTAAGAGGGGGTGTGGGCTGTGGGCTGCCCAAGCCCACTATGGGCTGAATCTGTGGGTTGCCAGCCCAACAACCTCCCCCTTCAGCCCATAAGAATTCTTTCATCCATAACATTTCTTTGCATACCTCTGTAGCAGCATTATATTCTGCTTCTATGGTAGAGAGAGCAATACACCTTTGCAACCTAGATTGCCATGACACAGCTCCCCCTGTAAAAGTAAGTACATAACCTGAAGTAGACTTTCTTGTATCTATATCTCTTGTCATATCTGCATCTGTGTATCCTATCAACACATGTGGTCCACCTCCAAAGCTTAAACAAACCTTAGAGCTCCCTTTGAGATATCTAAAAATTCACTTCATTACTGCCCAGTGCTCTTTGCTTGGATTTGCAAGAAATCTGCTAGTAACACCAACTGCATATGTGATATCTGGCCTCGTACATACCATTACATATATTAAACTTCCAACTACTGAAGTATAAGGAATCTTTTGCATTTTCTCCTTCTCCTCATCAGTTGACGGACTCTGTTCTGAGCCCAACTTGAAGTGACATGCAAGAGGAGAACCGACTGGTTTTGCATTGCTCATACTGAATCTTTCCAATATCTTCTCGATGTATTTCTCCTGTGACAACCAAATTTTCTTATTTTTCCTGTCACGGGAAATCTGCATACCTAGTATTTGCTTTGCTGGCCCCATGTCCTTCATTGCAAAAGACTCACTCAGTTCCTTCTTCAACCTATCAATTTTAGACGTATCTTTTCCAAGAATAAGCATGTCATCAACATAAAGTAAGAGAATAATAAAATCCTCACCAAACCATTTGATGTACACACAATGATTTGAAGCCGTTCTTTTGTATCCATTTTCTATCATAAATGAATCAAACTTTCTATACCACTGTCTTGGAGCTTGCTTTAGCCCATACAAGCTCTTCTTCAATTTGCAGACAAAGTTCTCTTTACCTTTAACTTTGAAGCCTTCTATTTGCTCCATATAAATTTCCTCCTCCAAATCCCCATGAAGGAAAGCTGTCTTCACATCTAACTGCTCAACCTCCAAGTCCTGGCTAGCAACAATACCTAGAGCAACACGAATAGAAGACATTTTAACAACAGGAGAAAAATCTCTTCAAAGTCAATACCTTTCTTTTGACCAAAGCTTTTCACAACCAATCTAGCTTTGTACTTTGGTTAAGAATAATATTCTTGAGCCTTCAACCTGAAAACTCACTTGTTCTTCAAGGCCTTCATTCCATTTGGTAGTAGCACCAAATCATAAGTGTGGTTCTTCTGAAGAGCATCCATCTCTTCCTGCATAGCAACTAACCACTTCTCTTTCTGCTTACTTTCAACTGCTTCCTGGTAACTCTCTGGTTCACCTGCATCAGTAAGCATCACATACTCATCTGTAGAGTATCTTCTGGAAGGTTGACGTTGTCTAGAAGATCTTCTCAACTGAGGTTCTGTTGGAACTTGCTCTCCTACTTCTTCTTGCTCAACATGTCCTGCATGTAGATCAACGTTAGGCTCTACACAATCTTCCTGCACATCTCCCCCATCACCCTGATATACTGAAGGAATAACTGGGTCACAATCTGCTAATCCTTCTGTAGAAGTCTTGGCCGGTGTCTTCTTCTTCAAATCTTCAAAGGTTTGATCCTCAAAGAAGACTATATCTCTGCTTCTGAACACCTTCTGCTTTTCTAGATCTCAAAGCATATAACCAAAATGATCATGTGAGTAGTTAAGAAAAATACATTATTTAGTCTTACCATCCAACTTGGACCTCTCATTGTCTGGAATATGTGCAAATGCACGACAACCAAACACTCTTAAATGCTTGTAGGAAACATCTTTCTCTAACCATACATGCTCTGTAATTTCACCATCTAGGGCTGTACATGGTGATAAGTTGATCACATCAACTGCAGTACTCAAAGTCTCATCCAAAAACCTTTTGGGTAGCTTGGCCTATAAAAGCATACATCTGATCTTTTCCATGATAGTACGGTTCATCCTCTCTGCAATTGCATTATGCTCAGGTGTACCAGGAACTGTCATCTCATGTTGGATCCCATGTGACCTGCAATAGTCATTAAACAATCTTGTATACTCACCACCATTATTTGATCTTATGCATTTCAATTTCCTTTCTGTCTTATTTCAACCCTAGCATGAAACTCTTTGAAGATATTAATTACCTGATCTTTAGTCTTCAAAGCATAGGCCCAAACTTTTCTGGAAAAATCATTTATAAAAGTGACAAAATAAAGTGCATCACTTATACCAAGAACATCAACAGATCCACCATGACCTTTTGTCCTTAAAGGACCACATACATCTGTATAAACACGGTCTAAGGCATGCATTTTTCTAGACAAAGCAGGACTAGCAAATGAAACTCTATGTTGTTGACCTACTAAACAATCAAGACAAGGATTCAGATGTATATATCTAAGATCTGGTAATACCTCTCTCTTGGAAAGAGCTTACAGCCCCTTCTTGCTCATGTGTCCCAGTCGCCTATGCCACAACTCCATGCTGAAGTCTTTTTCTATAGCATTTAACTGCTCACAATAAGCTTTAGCCTGCAACCTGTACAAAGTATGACATTTCTTTCCATTAGCTATAACAAGAGAACCCTTATTGAGCTTCCATTGCCCATTGTGAAATTTGCTTTCATAGTGTTCATCATCTAGCCTTCCAACTAAAATTAGATTCAGCCTCAAGTCAACCACATGCCTCACGTCCTTAAGCACCAACTTGCAACCAAGGTTGGTCTTTAAATGGATATCACCCATGCCTATGATGTCTGCTGTGCCATAGTTACCCATCTTGATAATACCAAAATTTCCAGACCTGTATGTAGTAAAAAACTCCCTCTGTGGTGTAGTATGATAAGAAGCACCTGTGTCAATCACCCACTCAAGATCCTGACACATACAAGAAAAAATATCATCAGAATGAGACAAAATCAAATAATCACCACCCTGCATTGTAGTTGTGATATTATCTTTTGACTTTATAGACTCAACTTATTTTCCCTTTTTTTTGCTTTTCTGAGGTTGCTTACATTGGTTCTTGTAATGTCCTTTCTCACCACAATTATAGGAAACAATATCTTTTCTTGATCTTGACTTGCTTCTACCCATGCGTGAATTGCTTCTAGACTTTGACCTTCCTCTGTTATCTGAGATAAGTGCCTGTGAATCATTCTGAGATGTTGTCGAACTCTTTCTTCTCAACTCCTCATTCAACAAACTGCTTGTTACTTGACTCATAGTGACAACACCATCTGGCGCAGAATTACTGAGGGAAACCACTAATGTCTCCCAACTTTCTTGTAATGAACTGAGAAGTAACAATGCTTGCAACTCATCATCAAGAGACATTTTCATAGAGGATAACTGGTTAGTAATACTTTGCATTTCATTCAAATGTTCAACAATAGAAGCACCCTCTCTATATTTTAGGTTCACAAGTTTTCTAATCAAAAAAGCTTTGTTGCCAGTTGTTTTTCTTTCATAGAGACTTTCCAACTTTTTCTAAAAAGAATATGTAGAAATTTCAGTAGAAACATGGTGAAAGACACTATCATTAAGCCACTGTCTAATAAACCCAATTGTTTTTCGATCTAACCTCTTCCACTCATTATCTGTCATTGTTGTGGGTTTTGCACTATCCCCCTGCAAAGGTTCATTCAAATCTTTGCAATACAAGAGATCTTCCATTCTTGGTTTCCATATCATCCAATTGTTTCCATTCAAACTAATCATGCGATAAACATTATTGGCCTCCATGTTCAAATACAAAAATTAAATCACCAAAACCCCTTGTTCTGATGCCAGTTGATGGGGATATAAACAGGAATAACCTTTGTATATGAACAAATACTAGAAGACCATAATACGCAGCGGAATTAAATAGAACCACAATCAAATAGAACACCAAGATATACTTGGAAAACCCCTTCAATGTGAAGGGTAAAAACCACGGGGCAAACTAGAGATAATCTACTATGAGAATAATGAATATACAAATCTCAATCTCTTGCCCTAAACCCTAGCAACAATCACACGAGAATAACTGGGATATAAGGATCACGTCACTGCCTATAATATCTAAAACCTCCCTAAGTAATCACAGCAAGAGTCTACTATAGATTTGATCTAACCTGAGATGAGAACACTACTAGATGATTGAGAACAACCTCTCTGCGTTGTCCTTATCTTCTTTCCTTTCTTTCTCTTCCTTTTCACGCTTGTTTTTTTTCCTTTTATTTGGAATCTCATGGCTGTTCTTTTCTCCCACGTTGCTGCCCTATTTATGTCTTTTTCTGCCTCTAAAAAATAGCCACCACACCCCTTTAATGTTAATTAGAGTTAGGTTAAGAGAGAGTGTGGGCTGTGGGTTACCCAAGCTCACTATGGGCTGAATCTGTGGGCTGCCAACCCAACGGTCACGAGGCATGAAGAGAAACTTACTTGGTGATTGATGCGAATAAAATGAGAATTATTTCTTTGAACTAATCAAATTGGAGGTTTGATGATTGAATAAAGATGAAGCATCCCAAAATGAACCAACGCATATGAGTGGATCACTCCTACAAGAATATGTAGATAGATTTTGAAAGAGATTTAACCCTTTAAATTTAAATTAAAAGAGAGTTCATTTGATACATACATGGAAAAAATGTTGAAAGTTAAACTATAGTTTATATAATATTATTATTGTTTGAGAGTGAGTAGACTGATATGATGAGTTTGACACTGTTTAGAGTTTATAATAAAACTTAAGTTAATATACGATTATATACATGATTTATAGTTTCTATTACGAGAGTGGGAGCAAAACTAATCATAGGACGTCAATTAAAGATGATGGATAAGCTAAAACATAAGCCAATAAAAAAGGAGCGTACAGTCCCTGATGGCCCATTCGTTATCTTCTTCTCATAAAACGTGTTACTTGCGGAACCAAAACAGATTCGAGACTCTATAAATTGCTACACAAGGTTGCTGGCTCTCGCCATCCTCTCATCACTTGCATCCTGATCAGAATGGAGAACCTGATTTCGCAGCCAAACGTTCCAGGTGATGAAGTGGTGATTCGCAAGTCTGGAAGCTACCATCCCACCGTTTGGGGTGATTACTTTATCTTACAGGCCCAGTCCTCCACCAGTACACAGGCATGTATATACACATATATCTCACAAATGTTCTAAGTTTTAGGCAAGAAACTCTCCGAGAACGAATGGTGTTAATGTTTCATTAACATGAAAAATGTGCGCTTGCTACTTTGTTTTGGTTTTGTGGGTTGAACAATTAATTGCTATGGAGGATGCAGGAGTGTGATGCAAGGATGCAAGAGAGAGCTGCAGAACTGATGGAGCAGGTAAGAAGCATGTTCAAGGACACTACCGACATCTTGCAAACTATGGACTTGGTCGATTCTATCCAGCTTCTTGGATTGAGTTATCACTTCGAGAAAGAAATAAGTGAAGCATTAAACCGAGTCCATGAAGCCGATTTTAACGATCATGGTCTCTACGATACTGCTCTCCGGTTTCGCCTGCTGAGACAAGAAGGGTATCATGTGACCCCTGGTAATATGCTCTTACGTTTCCTTGGAGTAGATGTATTTGTATGTTTTATCTATAATTATGTTTGCAAAAGTAATTTAATTTGTAATTTAGAAATGATGGACGATTTTTGTTTTAAGAAGACAACTTAATCAGCCCATCAAAAAAGAAGTCACTGAACAATCAATCCGATGACTTCTAACAATATTAGCTGGTCATTTTGCTACGAAATTTCTTCTCTGTACATGGGTGACCTCACACTTCCCAAAACGTTTTGATCTCCTATAACAACTATATTAAAAGATGTACTTTGTTCTATATATATATATACATATATATACATATATATATACATATATGTATATATATATATATATGTATATATACATATGTATATATATGTATATATATATGTACATATATATATACATATATGTATATATATACATATATATATGTATATATATATGTATATATATACATATATACATATATATATATACATACATATATACATATATATATGTATATATATATGTATATACATGTATATATGTATGTACATATATACATGTATATATATACATATATACATATATATATATATACATATATACATGTATATACATATATATATACATACATATATACATATATATATATATATATATATATATATATACATACATACATATATATATATATATATACATATATATATATATATATATATATGTATATATATATATATACATACATACATATATATGTATATATATATATATACATACATATATATACATAAAAATCACACACAAAAGTCATTGTATTGATTATCACGTAATCACTTAAAACGGTAAATTAATTTTGATAATATGGCTTTATGTGTTTTCCCCTCAGAACAAAAAAATCTTATGTATTTCTGTAGATGTTTTTAACAAGTTCAAAGATGAGGGAGGGAGTTTCATGTCTACCTTGGGGAGTGACGTGAAAGGACTGTTAAGCTTGTACAACGCAGCCTATCTTGGGACTCATGGGGAGATCATTCTTGATGAAGCCATCTCTTTTACGAGGAATAGCCTAGTGTCTGCATTAGCTGATCTTAAACCACCATTTACAACGCAAGTGTCTCTTGACCTCGAGACACCTCTCTGTAGGAGAATTAGAAGGCTCTTGGCAAGAGATTACATATCTATATACCAAGAGGACGCCACACGAGATGATGCCATCCTGGAGCTTGCAAAGTTGGACTTCAATTTGCTGCAATCTCTTCATCGCGAGGAACTTAAGAACATCACCATGTAAGCTCTTCCTCACTTTTGAATTCCCTGGAGCTATATTTCTTCTGGATTTTTATAAAGAAAGAACAATACAATCATGTTGCTAATGTAAACAAGTGAAGGCTAATTGCTGAGCTTAGTTCCTCCTCCCATCAAACATTAATTGATATGTAATGCCATTTTGATTTGTGAACGACTTGAAGGTGGTGGAATGATTTAGTCTCCTCAAAAAATCTCAGTTTTGCTCGAGATAGATTGGTGGAATGTTATTTCTGGATCCTGGGAATATACTTTGAACCCTATTATTCTCGTGCACGAGTGATAACGACCAAGGTGATTGCCCATATTTCAATTTTGGACGACATATATGATGTCTATAGCACATTGGAGGAGAGCCAACGACTAACTGAGGCAATTCAAAGGTTCGCAAATCTTATATCGATGGACAGATTACCTTTTACTATCATTGTGTATAGCAAAATAACAACATGTATGTTTATGTTCTAATTTTCTAAAGATGGTGAAACTAAATATATATGCAGGTGGGATGCGAAGGTTGTTCATCAATTACCAGAGTACATGAAAGATTATTATCTAAAGCTAATGCACACCTTTAAAGAGTTTGAAGATTTATTGGCTTCCAATGAGAAATATCGCATAACCTATCTAAAGGAAGCGGTGAGTGATGAGATTATAAGGTTCATCTTATTTTCACTTTTATTAATTTGCATTACATAAGTAATAAATGAATACACTAATGGCCAATGCAAACAATAAGCGTTTGAGATGCGACAGTATTAAACTTAGATTGTATGCTACTCATGCATTACAAACATCAAGGAATGGTTTTGTTTTACTTGGGTACAGATGAAAGATTTATCTGAAGCTTATTTTGAGGAATCCAAATGGAGAGATCAACATTACGTGCCAACATTGGAAGAACATCTACATGTTTCCCTCATAAGTTCAGCATATCCTATGCTCGAATGTGCTTCTTTTGTTGGAATGGGAGAAATAGCAACTAAGGAGGCATTTGAGTGGATTACTAGTTTCCCAAAGATTGTCCAAGCTTCTGCAATAATTGGTCGTATCATGAATGACATTACTTCACATGAGGTATAGTCATAAGATAATCTGCTGTGTTTTATATCATATAAACATTTTTCATAGTAAATTTTGCACTGATATCTCTCATAGTAGAAATATGATAACATAAAAAAAAAAAAAAAAACATACATTCTCCAATTAGATGAGATGGACCATAATTGAGGTTTAATAGGTAATCTCCAAAGGTTGTCTTCAATATTGCTTGTATTTATCACCTCAAAAGCATTTCTTGTGTCACTCAATTGCATTATCAAAGTTTCGCTGAACTTACAGGATTTTACATTAAATCTAGTACAAACAAAAATATTCCCATTCGTAAGCTTCCACATCTGTAGATTCCCAAATTCCCTTCATCTACACCTTATTATTGATAATAGTCTATCAATTTGTTTTAATATAATGAACATGTAAATCCTGAAAGGATCCCTTAGAATTCAGTTTGTAGATCATTAGTCCTCTTTTTTCATGAAATTTGCAGTTGGAACAAACTAGGGAACATGTTGCCTCCACAGTCCAATGCTACATGAAAGAGTACGGAACAGATGTGCATGTGGCATGTAAGAAACTCCAAGGTCTAGTTGACGATGCATGGAAGGAGATAAATGAAGAGTGCCTCAATCCGACTGCATTCTCCATTGCTTTACTTGAAAGGATTTTTAATTATTCACGAATAACAGAAAATACTTATAAGTACATTGATGGATATACCAACTCCTCTACGAAGACGAAGGAATATATCTCTTTGTTACTGGTACATCCTATTCCACTTTGATTGTATGACGATTGCTTGCTTCTTCTATGAATCCTTTATTCTGAAATATATGTAAATCTTTGTAAATGAACGTGTATTGTACTATGCTTTCTTCTTCTATTAATCCTTTATTGTGAAATATATTTAAGCCTTTGTAAATGAACGTGTATTGTACTAGCCCTGGGAAGCTCAAGCCAGTATTATCTATGGAAAACAGAAATCTTTGTTTAACAGTAGTTCAAAGCAATTTGCAAGTTGCTGGTTTGTGTTACAAAGTTATATTAGCTATTTGCAATTTTCACTCTTTTCAGTCTTGCCAACTTGAGAAAGGCTCTTGAAGCTGCTATGCTAAATAGAGTGTCAGGATGGTGAGGTTGGGTTTTGTAGATGCCTACATCAGATATCAAGATACTTCTTAGTTAAGTTTGGGATAATTGCAATTCGGAAACATATATATTCAAGCTACATTTTGGATAAGTTAGGACGACTGATTTTTTTTCTCCAAAAAAAAAATTATATTAGCTAAACCATAAAATTACAAAAGGAGTTGTGCATATCAGAGCACAAAAAATTGACCAATTGAGAGGGCCACACTTCTGTCTAAAAAAATATACTAACCTTCGGTAATATTGATAATTTTCACAACCTATGCCAACTGTCCCCATTCATCATAGAATCATCCTTCTGACAATACAAATATTAATAAGCAGAATTACACAAAATGAAACCTTAATCATCAAGATTCGAAAGCCAAAACAACTTTAGATAGAATACTCCCAAAGAGGGATGATCGATTTGTTAGTTAAGTTCAAAATTGAATAAGATGAAATTAAGGGTACTAGAATTTTTTTAATTGCTTTTTTGTGGCTCATTAGGATATTCTTTATACACACTATTAGATTTACATAAATCCACATCCCTTTTGATGATGCAATTCACAAGAATCCTCATCCAGAAAATATTATGTTTGTAGTGTATCATAGAAACAATACACATATAATCAAATTAACTATAAATCGTTTGAACATCCACTGATGCAGCCATCAAAACCTCCCGAATTGCCTCAGCTTCACAACATATGATATCACGATCCGCAAGGTACCTACATCCAACCAAAATTCGGTCTTGAGTATCACTTCTAATATGGGTCACGAGTATCACTCTAATCCCCTCAATGTAGCTTGTTGGAAATGCTATCACGATTCATCTTCACTCATCCTTCAAAAGATTTAACCCAACAAATAGGATATGGACATATTTCATGCACCATGCTATCAGAAGATTTGGCCTTGTCATTAGAGAGAACAAATTCTACTATCTTATGAAAAATCTTGTAAACAGAACAAGCAATGGGGTTGAAAACAAGATCATTCGTAGCCCTCCATATTCACCAAAGACCAATATCATTTATAACCCACAAGGGTTGGCCATCAGAATTGGGACACTGCGCCCCCTCATTAAAAATTGAATATCTAGTTAAGATTTAAAGAGTTGCCATAATTTAATAGGAAAGACGCACAGAAAGAAGGGATTAATGGTTTCTGCTTTAGATTGACAAAAGGGACAAGTAGTAGCATTACTGCACGCTCTTAGTTGAGATGATCAATGAGAGGTGGCGGTGCAAAAATTTCCAACAAAAATATTTAACCTGAGGCAACACGGGAAGCTTCCACAAACAATACAACTAGTCCACGTTAGGATCAACCATTCCAACTGAGAAGCAAGAAAATGATAGGCAGACTTAGCAGAACTAACCCTCTTATTATCTAGCTTCTAAAACTAAAAATGATCATGTGATATATGGATTAACAATGAGATTAGAACCACCAAAGTGTTAGAATTAAACTAGTTCAAGTGTCATAAAGAGGTTCATTTCATCAAAAGAAAGGTTCATTGCATCAAGAGGGAGATTCATTACATCAAGAAGAAAAAATGGATTAAAAGTCTATAGAAGGATAAGTCATGGTTATTGGTTTTTGAAAGGGTTTCTTGAAAGAGAATGATTCATCTTTAATACAATTAATGTAATGTATCTTTGGAGACTATATAAATCCCATATGTTGGGTCATGAGAAATAGAGTTTCTAAAATTGTAAAGTATTTTCTTGAGAGAAATATAGAAGATTGAAGCTTGTCCTACTCTTCCTCTATTTGATATCTCTATCCCCTCTTCCTATCAAGTTCAACATTTGGTATCAGAGCATAGGTTAAGCTATGACCTTTTCCTCAAGTGCCATCAAAATCCAGATCCCTAGATTGACAAAAGAAAATTATGACATATGGTGCATCCAAATGAAGGTTCTTCTAGGCTCCCAAGATGTATGGGAGTTTGTAGAAGATAGATTTGCTGAACTAATTCTAGCAGAAGGAGCAATGAATGCAAAAGGAAGAAAACAACTCAAAGAAAGAAGGAAGAAGGAGAAAAAGGCTTTATTCACGATCGACCAAGGGCTTGATGATACAATGTTCGAGATCATCGCTCTAGCAAATACTTCAAAAGAGGTTTGGGAAATCCTTCAAAAAGCATTTGGTGGTGTTGATAAGGTAAAGAAACTTCATCTACAAGTTTTACGAGCTGAGTTTGAAAAATTACAATAAGGTACTTCTAAAACTATTTATGATTACTTCTCAAAAATAATTTCTATTGTTCATCAAATGAGATGAAATGGTGAACAAGTAAATGATCAAAGAGTAATAGAAAAAATATTGAGATCTCTAGATCCGAAATTTGATTTTATTGCTGTTGCGATTGAAGAATCTAAAGATTTAGAAAAAATATCTTTAGAAGAACTTATGGGTTCCCTTTAAGTTCATGAACAAAGGATTACAAAAAGAGGAGAAGACAAAACTATGGAGCAAGCACTAAAAGCTAAGTTTGCTCTTGAAAATAAAGGTGAATCAAATTCTCAAAGAGAAAGAGGACAAGGACAAAGAGGCAGAAATCAGACCAATCAAGAATCTCCAAATAATGAAGATGCTAGAGAAAATTCTAGCCAAAGAGACCGAGGTTATTGTCGAGGACGTGACCGAGGCGTGGACATGGCAGAAACTCTAAACGGTCTGAAATACAATGCTATATTTGCAAAAGGTATGGATATTACTCTTATGAATGTTATTATAATCCTTACAATCAAGGTTATAAGACAAATTTTGTTGAGGAAGAAAAGAATAAAAATCAAGTTTTATTAATGAGTTATGATAATTTGAAAGATGATCAATCTATGACATTGGCAACGATCTATTACTTGAAAAAGGTTTACCCTCTCAATTTCATAACCTTTTTTAAATAATTATCCCAAGCTTAAAATATTATTTTTCATATCAAAAAATAATAAATATCTAAAATGCATAATTCTTTGCCATTATTATGTTTAAGGATAATTTTACCTTTGCCTCTTACTGATCTTTGAGACAAATCACCAAATGTAATATTTTCGAAATAACTTTTATCCATTTCTAAAAATAACTCTTTGATGCCACACATGTGATTTGAAGCTCCTATATCTCATATCCTCTTTCAAATTATCATAACTCATTAGCAAATGGACCATGGCATCACAATTCGGATTTGTTACCAATGAGTCACTCAAACCTACTACGGAACAATTGATGTGGCAGATAAAAAACATGAATAACGGAGAACGACACAAGAGGCAATAAAACACAAAAAGACGTGCATATTTGGAATCCTTACGTCCATTAAATGAGTGGAGTCTATCTCAACATGAATAATTAGAATGATGTCTTGCGTACTTCCTCTCTAACCGCAACTTCCACAAAAGAAGAAGTCGGCATCGAAGGTAAATTTGCAACCTGCAAACAAACACCTGTCAGTACCATCTCTAATCATATGAATCATCATTGTTGAGTTTTTACCAACCCATAATGGGTCTTTCCCGTCGACAGCTATAAGCGAAACCCCTCTATACTCACCTTGCCAATTCAATCAAAATGCCAAACTAGCAGGTAGCATTAAAAAAGTTTTTATCATGCAACCTCCAAAGCCAGCGCAGAGAGAGAGAGAGAGAGAGAGAGAGAGAGAGCAACTTTAACTTACATTCTCTTACATGAATACCCTAAAAACATTTTTTAAAAATTTATGAAACTATACAAAAGAACCATGAATTCTTGGAGTCCACGGTAGAGCAAGCAAGATTCGCAAGAAAAACGATGAAACTTCCCTCTGATCCTGTTCTAACCATGTATGATTAGTTCCCAATTTTTTAGAGAACGAGCAACCCTCGGCTCTTCTTCATCAATAGAATAAGGAATGGAAAAATGATACGTAATTAGCATCACATGAAAAATTATGGAAGACACTCATCTCCAGGTTTCCTTGGTAATCCATAAAGGTTCATTTTAATATCATTTTTAATGGGTCAACCCATTCGGTTGTAAGATCAAAATTTATTGAATTAACTAAAATTCGTCTCTCTAAATCTAGTGCAAACATAATGTCGAGTTTATGTGGAATAATAAGACATTTCACCTGTAAGAACTCACATCTCATCTTCCACTTCTCATCGATGATAGTTTGGTAATCTTCTTTACACATGTGATATTGGTGAAGCTGCAATGCTTGTAAAAATATCCAATGTGTTTATGTTTACATAGTCATAGAAAAATAGAATCAATAGAAGTTAAACGACTTGCTATTTTTTATCTTGTTTCATGAAACTTGCAGCGTGAGCAATCTATGGAGCATGTTGCCTCCATAGTGGAAAGCTATATGAAAGAGTATGGCATGCGAGAAAGTTCAAAACTTGGTTCAAAACGCATGAGAGGATCTGAACCAAGAATGCCTTAAGTCGACTGCATTCCCCTACCATTACTTGAAAGGATAGTCAATTAAACATCGATGATGAGGACTATATACCAAGTTCATGGATAGACCAATTCCATTGGTTATACTAAGGACAATATTAGCAATAAAAAATCTATTAGCAATTTTTGCAAAGAAAGCTTTTTGTATTTTGGAACCTAAACTACTAATCTTGGTGCCGCTTGTAGAATTAATCACCTTGAGAGAGAGTTGGAATGGGAAAGGAAAGGAGAGAGACGTGACAAAAAAATTAGACGTTCAACTTTTCATATATTAACAAACAATGTTTTCTAAGACCAATTTTGTTTAACTCGACTTTCAAGAACAATATATTATAGTCCTGTGAAATTATTATATTATTTTTTTATTTCATCCCTATATAAGACACATGTTTCAATTGGCCCATGCTTTAGTTACATTTCTAAATTAATACGTCCAATGAATCACACTCAACTATGTAGATCTGATCCAAGTGACGTGGACATAGATTAAATGAATCGAGCAGGCAATGTAGCTGATAGGAAGGTTTATAATATTTTTTATCTTCTTCTGTAAAAATTAGATTGATGTGATCCATAGGGAAAGGAGATTACACTTATGCGATTGTACATACATTCTCATTCGAGATAAAGGAAATCAAATCCCAATTGACTTCTATCTTCCTGTTAATAAACAGGTAAAGGTTAGATAAACTTCATTTGATCGAATCTAGTGATGAATAGAGACAGGTTTGTAACTATTGCTCATTGTCTTTCAAGGATATGAGAGTCTTGACAATCTCAAAACGTTGTCCGACACATCGAAAGGACAATAGTTATAATGAATCACTGTCAGTTATCATGTAGATCTAGATGATCCAGCTATTACAATCATAGAAAAAATTAATGATGGGGGAGGACATATAGTTGTTTTCCTTTGTAGTATACATATTAGATTGATACCATTTTACATCCTTTCGTTTTGGATAAGAAAGAACTGAAATCATAGTCTTTATATATGGGATTTAAATTAAATGAGATAAGTAGTAAATAAAATTTTATATTAGCACTTGTTATATTTTCTAACAAGTAAAAAATTTACAAATATATTATATAAAAAAAAATCATAATTTATAGTTTTTCTATTTCCGTATGGCACCCTAAATCATGCCAATTAGACCGATCAAAATTAAATTTGACTAAAATTAAAAATTAATCAAAATTTAATTGTTCTCATATTTGATCAAAATAAGATTGATCGAATCTAATTTAGCCAAGTAGTTGAAATATGATTAGAATCAAATTTGATCAAAATATTTGATTAAAGAAAATCAAATTAGTTAATTTTATAGTTGTGGACAAAAGTAAAAAATATTTGATTCAAAGGTAAAACTATAATTTTTTAAAATATGTAGTGAAAATATCTTATTTTTAAAGGGCAAAGCTGTCAAGGATGTTGACCGAAATTAAAAGAATTTATAAAGAAATTATAAATATAACACATTCCGCATTGCTTTACTTGAAAGGATACTCAACTTTTCATGAATGATGAAAAGTATATACAAGAACATTGATGACACACACACGAAAGAAAACATCTCATTGTTGCTGGTCCATCCTGTTCCGATTTGATTGTGTTACCACACTTATTACTCCTGTCAATCCTATGTATGATTAGATATCAAGCCTTTATGAATAAAAGACTACATGCATTCTCCGATTTGATTGTGTTACAATGCTTACCAGATAGATCTACTTGCTCTCCGGTTAAAGGTAGTTTTGACGTTGTTAGATACTGCCATGCTGTTTGCATTTTTCGAGGTATTATAGAAACTATTATAGGGCTTGAAAGTTGTATGTATGCGTGACAAAGTTTTTTAAAACAATTTTCTTAAAAAAAATAATCTTTTAGCAATTTTATGATAATCATTGTTGAAGGACTAAAAAGAGGTGGATCCATTCGAATTGGCTCTTTGGGGTAGTTTATCAGTAAAATCGAATCCTTATTTAATTCCTCAATATGAATTAAATTTTCTCCTTTGTTATTTTCAATTAATTTTTTTAAAAAATATTCTCTGTTCAATCCATTGAAAGTGGTCCAATTAAGTCTTTTCACGAGCATTCTGATACAAAGAATATTACTGATTGAATTTAGACGTAGATAGAACACTCATTAATCTCACACGAGAAAGAGAGTGAGAGAGAGAGAGAGAGAGATTTTATTTTAAGATAATGATTACGTAGCTTCAAATTTATTTCTTAAGCTTTAAATTATATATTTTATTCATATAAGTTATGTTATTTTTGTAATCGAACACACTTATATTTCACTTTTATTCTAATTATTTTATGTATAAAACCATATTTTCTTTTTACGAAATAAATCAGATCAAATGTGTCACGCGGCTAAATGGAAGACCTACACATTCTCAATCATTTTCATTCTCAATTCCACCACCAAATATCAAGAAATACATTATAGTCTAATATATACTAAAATGATTTAAAAAATTTGAAATTTATGATCAAAGAACGGAAATTTTTTAGCGGCGACATCACAAAAATGTTATGATGCTATTTTTTAGTCACCAAACCATAATATTTTGATCAAGAACATGATGTGTTGTCGGATTAAATAATTTTATCATGTATCAAAATAATCACGGAGCAAATATAGCTGACATCATTATTACATCAAAATAATCATGGAGCAAATATAGCTGACATCATTATTACATCAAAATAATCATGGAGCAAATATAGCTGACATCATTATTACATCAAAATAATCATGGAGCAAATATCAGCCTTGGTAGACCATTCTCATTGGATGAGATTATTATTGCTCTCGACCAAATGGACCGAACGGCTTCATCGTCTAATTTTACCATGGGTTCTAGAATGAACTAAAAGTCCTGATTCATTAGGTATTAAGTAGCTTTCACAATGATTGTTACATTTTACCTAAAACCCACATGTTGCTCATTCCCAAAAATATCAATGCCACCATGATCATAGATTATAGACCCTTCACCCTTTCTAACATTATTTGCAAAATAATATTCAAGCTCAGCCAATAGACTTAAGGAAATAATATCCGAGAAATTGATTGTACTACAATTAAAGCACATGATACTGTAATAGTGAAAGGATTAGCAATTCTTTTGAAGCCCTAAATATGCTTCAGCTAACATGATCAATTGTGTAAACGGCTATACATACGCATCTGATTCCTAGATAGCAATTCTTGAAGCCCTACATTTTACAGAGCAGGAGGGCTTAAGCAAGATTTGGATATGCTCTGAGTCTGCTGTCTTGACTGATGCTACCCTTCGTACGAGCGCAACTTAACACTTCTGGTCACAATCATCTTTTTTTGTTTTTGGGAAGGCTGATGCGACAGCCCTGTCGAGCAGCTGTAACTCTCTTTCTTCAAGTGCCACTTCATTCTCTTTTTCCCAAAAAAAAAAACAAAACTGTAGCTGTAGCTCACATATAAGTCCAAATGTACATCTCATTTGAGGCTGCAGTTACAGGTGACTCCCCGTATTGAAGTCATCCACCACAGAGAAGAGATAAGCACATCTACGTGTTCGCCGAAGTGCGTCAAACACGAAAACAGACTCACAAAGTATTTATTTGAATACTTGTATTTATTTGATGGAAACACGTATTTATTTGAATTTGAGTCAAGTAAAATCCAACATGTTTTGAGTATAATTTTTCTATATTAAGTAAAATACAAATCTGATCTTCAAGTTGAATTCCAACATGTTTTCTTTTATTTAAATATGTTAAATATAATTTAAGCAGATAAGATGAATACATATCGATTTTTAACTTATTTAAGTTTAAGATTTAAGTCAGGAAAATAATCCTTAAATATTTAAAAGTAAGATTGTATATCCCGATCCCACATTGGTGAGAGCTTTTGAGTACGTCCTTTTTTAATTTAAAATTAGCTAATTATTATTTAAATATTTAAATTGGATTCGAGTATATACTTTTAATTAAAATCCAATTGATCTCATTGCTAAATCACAATTGAATTATATAGCGTGATAGATTTATTTCTTCATTATTAATGGGCTAGTAGGAGGAACATAACCTCATACCGGTCCCCTTTCACGTAACCATCATAGTTTCATTGAGATTGATGGAGCTAACAAAGAACCTTATATGTTAGTCATGGACCACCATGAGGAATACGACCTCAGACTCTCTGTGACGGGGCCATGTGTGGATGCAATCGTTTTTTTAGTCATAGGAAATTGACAGACGATCGATGAATGACAAAGAGGAGCATAACCTCCACAAAGTGGATAGTTGTGGCTAAGAGTTGTTTTTCTACTACAACTACCGAATGTTTTTTCTTATAAATTCCAACACGAGGCAATAGGCTCTCGCCACCTCCCGGGTTTAGTTTCCACGTAAAAAATGGAGACTATGGGATTGCAGTCACTTGGTCCAGGTGATGAGGTTGTGGTTCGCAAGTCTGCAGCCTTTCATCCGAGCGTGTGTGGAGACTACTTTATCATGTTATACCACTTGACGATATCAGATTAGCTGATAACAAAACATTCGATGAATAGTATATACGCAGCAGATTTAGATGATCTAACAATACGTACATCCAGATTTAGATAATCTCCAAAACGTTCAATGAATGATATGTACACAGTAGATTAGCTGATAACGATTAATAGTATGACCATGAAATCAAATCCCGTTTGCTAATGGTGAAAGAAAATAAACCCTATTGAATCTACATTGCTTAGGTCATACATCCTTGGGTTTCGTAATGATGGCATAAATATATCATTATAGATTCGAATAATTCATAGATTTAAGTTTATCCCATGTCGGCCTCGCCAAGCATGTGAGAGCATCGACATGTGGGCAATCAACTTCCAAATCCTTTCATCTAAAAATCTCATGTGAACTTTTTTTTTTTTGTATGTTAACATATTTATATCAAAGAGACGATCCCTCGTGCACCTTCTATGAAATTAGTAATTGCTGCTTTAGTACTATGCCGTGGCCACACACATCCACATGTGGGAAAAATATTTGAGAATTCTATTACTGAAACTTGATTACTCCGAACAACAAAATCTATAGATTCCTTGATTATATCTTAATCTTAACAACAAATCAAAATGAAACTATTGAACTTAATATCTACTTTGATAGGATTTGGAATTCCTCGCTCAATATTATGCTCAAAATTGGTCTCAAACACCTTCTCTAGCATGAACCCTTTTGTGTTTTAATTTGTCGTTATGTTATGTCATGTTATTTTTTAATTAATTATTTTATATATCCTTGCATATGGCGCAATGTGATTGTAATTAAATATTACAAATATCTATCTCAGGCGACAAAATCCAGACATTGAACATGGCAGTAGGTGTTGCGACAACATCTTTGTGAGGGGGAAGCCATCTTGAGTAGGTGTTGCCGCAGCATCTTTGTGAGAGGGAAGCCATCTAGAGAAGTTACTGATGGGGATATAAACAAGAATAACTTTTATATATGAATAAATACTAGAAGACCATAATACGCAGCGGAATTAAATGAAACCACAATCAAATAGAACACCAAGATATATGTGGAAAACTCCTTCAATGTGAAGGGTAAAAACTACGGGGCAAACTAAAGATAATCCACTATGAGAATAATGAATATACAAATCTCAATCTCTTGCCCTAAACCCTAGCAACAATCATAAGAGAATAATTGGGATACAAGGATCACGTCATTACTTACAATATCTAAAACCTTCCTAAGTAATCACAGCAAGAGTCTACTATAGATTTGATCTAACCTGAGATGAGAACACTGCTAGATGATTGAGAACAGCCTCTCTGCGTTATCCTTGTCTTCTTCCCTTTCTTTCTCTTCCTTTTCTGCCTTGTTTTTGTTTCTTCTCTTTGGAATCCTGTGGCTGTTCTTTTCTCCCATGTTGCTGCCCTATTTGTGCCTTTTTTTGCCTCCAAAAAATAGCCACCACGCCCCTCTAATGTTAATTAGAGTTAGGTTAAGAGGGGGTGTGGGCTGTGGGCTGCCCAAGCCCACTATGGGCTGAATCTGTGGGTTGCCAGCCCAACAACCTCCCCCTTCAGCCCATAAGAATTCTTTCATCCATAACATTTCTTTGCATACCTCTGTAGCAGCATTATATTCTGCTTCTATGGTAGAGAGAGCAATACACCTTTGCAACCTAGATTGCCATGACACAGCTCCCCCTGTAAAAGTAAGTACATAACCTGAAGTAGACTTTCTTGTATCTATATCTCTTGTCATATCTGCATCTGTGTATCCTATCAACACATGTGGTCCACCTCCAAAGCTTAAACAAACCTTAGAGCTCCCTTTGAGATATCTAAAAATTCACTTCATTACTGCCCAGTGCTCTTTGCTTGGATTTGCAAGAAATCTGCTAGTAACACCAACTGCATATGTGATATCTGGCCTCGTACATACCATTACATATATTAAACTTCCAACTACTGAAGCATAAGGAATCTTTTGCATTTTCTCCTTCTCCTCATCAGTTGACGGACTCTGTTCTGAGCCCAACTTGAAGTGACATGCAAGAGGAGAACCGACTGGTTTTGCATTGCTCATACTGAATCTTTCCAATATCTTCTCGATGTATTTCTCCTGTGACAACCAAATTTTCTTATTTTTCCTGTCACGGGAAATCTGCATACCTAGTATTTGCTTTGCTGGCCCCATGTCCTTCATTGCAAAAGACTCACTCAGTTCCTTCTTCAACCTATCAATTTTAGACGTATCTTTTCCAAGAATAAGCATGTCATCAACATAAAGTAAGAGAATAATAAAATCCTCACCAAACCATTTGATGTACACACAATGATTTGAAGCCGTTCTTTTGTATCCATTTTCTATCATAAATGAATCAAACTTTCTATACCACTGTCTTGGAGCTTGCTTTAGCCCATACAAGCTCTTCTTCAATTTGCAGACAAAGTTCTCTTTACCTTTAACTTTGAAGCCTTCTATTTGCTCCATATAAATTTCCTCCTCCAAATCCCCATGAAGGAAAGCTGTCTTCACATCTAACTGCTCAACCTCCAAGTCCTGGCTAGCAACAATACCTAGAGCAACACGAATAGAAGACATTTTAACAACAGGAGAAAAATCTCTTCAAAGTCAATACCTTTCTTTTGACCAAAGCTTTTCACAACCAATCTAGCTTTGTACTTTGGTTAAGAATAATATTCTTGAGCCTTCAACCTGAAAACTCACTTGTTCTTCAAGGCCTTCATTCCATTTGGTAGTAGCACCAAATCATAAGTGTGGTTCTTCTGAAGAGCATCCATCTCTTCCTGCATAGCAACTAACCACTTCTCTTTCTGCTCACTTTCAACTGCTTCCTGGTAACTCTCTGGTTCACCTGCATCAGTAAGCATCACATACTCATCTGTAGAGTATCTTCTGGAAGGTTGACGTTGTCTAGAAGATCTTCTCAACTGAGGTTCTGTTGGAACTTGCTCTCCTACTTCTTCTTGCTCAACATGTCCTGCATGTAGATCAACGTTAGGCTCTACACAATCTTCCTGCACATCTCCCCCATCACCCTGATATACTGAAGGAATAACTGGGTCACAATCTGCTAATCCTTCTGCAGAAGTCTTGGCCGGTGTCTTCTTCTTCAAATCTTCAAAGGTTTGATCCTCAAAGAAGACTATATCTCTGCTTCTGAACACCTTCTGCTTTTCTAGATCTCAAAGCATATAACCAAAATGATCATGTGAGTAGTTAAGAAAAATACATTATTTAGTCTTACCATCCAACTTGGACCTCTCATTGTCTGGAATATGTGCAAATGCACGACAACCAAACACTCTTAAATGCTTGTAGGAAACATCTTTCTCTAACCATACATGCTCTGTAATTTCACCATCTAGGGCTGTACATGGTGATAAGTTGATCACATCAACTGCAGTACTCAAAGTCTCATCCAAAAACCTTTTGGGTAGCTTGGCCTATAAAAGCATACATCTGATCTTTTCCATGATAGTACGGTTCATCCTCTCTGCAATTGCATTATGCTCAGGTGTACCAGGAACTGTCATCTCATGTTGGATCCCATGTGACCTGCAATAGTCATTAAACAATCTTGTATACTCACCACCATTATTTGATCTTATGCATTTCAATTTCCTTTCTGTCTTATTTCAACCCTGGCATGAAACTCTTTGAAGATATTAATTACCTGATCTTTAGTCTTCAAAGCATAGGCCCAAACTTTTCTGGAAAAATCATTTATAAAAGTGACAAAATAAAGTGCATCACTTATACCAAGAACATCAACAGATCCACCATGACTTTTTGTCCTTAAAGGACCACATACATCTGTATAAACACGGTCTAAGGCATGCATTTTTCTAGACAAAGCAGGACTAGCAAATGAAACTCTATGTTGTTGACCTACTAAACAATCAAGACAAGGATTCAGATGTATATATCTAAGATCTGGTAATACCTCTCTCTTGGAAAGAGCTTACAGCCCCTTCTTGCTCATGTGTCCCAGTCGCCTATGCCACAACTCCATGCTGAAGTCTTTTTCTATAGCATTTAACTGCTCACAATAAGCTTTAGCCTGCAACCTGTACAAAGTATGACATTTCTTTCCATTAGCTATAACAAGAGAACCCTTACTGAGCTTCCATTGCCCATTGTGAAATCTGCTTTCATAGTGTTCATCATCTAGCCTTCCAACTAAAATTAGATTCAGCCTCAAGTCAACCACATGCCTCACGTCCTTAAGCACCAACTTGCAACCAAGGTTGGTCTTTAAATGGATATCACCCATGCCTATGATGTCTGCTGTGCCATAGTTACCCATCTTGATAATACCAAAATTTCCAGACCTGTATGTAGTAAAAAACTCCCTCTGTGGTGTAGTATGATAAGAAGCACCTGTGTCAATCACCCACTCAAGATCCTGACACATACAAGAAAAAATATCATCAGAATGAGACAAAATCAAATAATCACCACCCTGCATTGTAGTTGTGATATTATCTTTTGACTTTATAGACTCAACTTATTTTCCCTTTTTTTTGCTTTTCTTAGGTTGCTTACATTGGTTCTTGTAATGTCCTTTCTCACCACAATTATAGGAAACAATATCTTTTCTTGATCTTGACTTGCTTCTACCCATGCGTGAATTGCTTCTAGACTTTGACCTTCCTCTGTTATCTGAGATAAGTGCCTGTGAATCATTCTGAGATGTTGTCGAACTCTTTCTTCTCAACTCCTCATTCAACAAACTGCTTGTTACTTGACTCATAGTGACAACACCATCTGGCGCAGAATTACTGAGGGAAACCACCAATGTCTCCCAACTTTCTTGTAATGAACTGATGCTTGTTGAGGTTTAATAGGTAATGACTCATAGTAGAAATATGATGACACAAAAAAAAAGAAAAAGAAAATAACATACATTCTCCAATTCGATGAGATGGACCATAATTGAGGTTTAATAGGTAATCTCCAAAGTTGTCTTTAATATTCCTTCTATTAATCTCCTCAAAAGCATTTCTTGGGTCACTCAATTGCATTATCAAAGTTTTGCTGAACTCCTTAAATGATTTTATATTAAGAAATCTAGTACAAATAAAAAAACTCCCGTTCGTAAGCTTCCACATATGTAGATTCTCAAATTCTTTTTATCTACACCTTAGAATTCAGTTTGTATATCATTAATCCTCTTTTTTCATGAAATTTACGGTTCGAACAAACTAGGGAACATGTTGCCTCCACAGTCCAATGCTACATGAAAGAATATGGAACAAACGTGCATGTGGCATGTAAGAAGCTCCAAGTTCTAGTTAATGACGCATGGAAGGATATAAACAAAGAGTGCCTCAATCAAACTGCATTTCCCGTTGCTTTACTTCAAAGGATTGCTAATTTTTCATGAATGATTGAAAATATATATAAGTACATCGATGGTTACACCAACTCTGTGAAGACAAAGGAATATATCTCTTTGTTACTTGTACATCCTGTTCCACTTTGATTGTATGATGATGCTTGCTTCTTCTATGAATCCTTTATTCTGAAATATATGTAAGCCTTTGTAAATGAACGTGTATTGTACTATGCTTGCTTCTTCTATGAATCCTTTATTCCGAAATATATGTAAACCTTTGTAAATGAATGTGTATTGTACTATACTTGCTTCTTCTATGAATCATTTATTCTGAAATATATGTAAGCCTTTGTAAATGAATGTGTATTGTACTATGCTTGCTTCTTCTACGAATCCTTTATTCTGAAATATATGTAAGCCTTTGTAAATGAACGTGTATTGTACTGGGAAGCTGAAGCTAGTATTATCCATGGAAAACAGAAATCTTTGCTTAACAGTAGTTCAAAGCAATTTGCAAGTTGCTGGTATGTGTTACAAAATTATATTAGCTATTTGCAATTTTCACTCTTTTCAGTCTTGCCAACTTAAGAAAGGCTCTTGAAGCTGCTATGCTAAATAGAGTGTAGGGATGGTGAGGTTGGGTTTTGTAGATGCCTACATCAGATATCAAGATACTTCTTAGTTAAGTTTGGGATGATTACAATTCGGAAACATATATATTCAAGCTACATTTTGGATAAGTTAGTGATATCATATGTTGGACACTATCAGAAGATTTGGCCATGTCATTAGCGAGAACAAATGCTACTATCTCTTGAAAATCTTGTAAACAGAACAAGCAATGGGGTCGAAAACAAGATAATTCATAGCCCTCCATATTCACCAAAGACCAATATCATTTAGAACCCACAAGGTTTGACCATCAGAATTGGGACACTGCACCCCCCTCTGTAGAAGATTTAGAGAGTTGCCATAATTTAATAGGAAAGACGCACAGAAAGAAGTGATTAATGGTTTCTGCTTTAGATTGACAAAAGGGCAAGTAGTAGCATTACTGCACACTCTTAGTTGAGACGATCAATGAGAGGTGGCGGTGCAAAAGTTTCCAACAAAAAAATTTAACCTGAGGCAGCACGGGAAGCTTCCACAAACAATAAAACTAGTCCATGTTAGGATCAATCATTCCAACTGAGAAGCAAGAAAATGATAGGCAGACTTAGCAGAACAAACCCTCTTATTATCTAGCTTCTAAAACTAAAAATGATCATGTGATATATGGATTAACAATGAGATTAGAACCACCAAAGATCTATCACTAGCATGTATATTGCTGAAAGCATGCTTGAATGGACTACGAGAATCTTAAATATAGTTATCTTTGAAAACATCAACAATAGAAATATCACCAAAAAATTTAGTGAACTCTCCTCTTAAACTTTCAAGAGCGAGAAGAAACAAACCGGATTCTAGCTTTGCCATAATAATTTTGAATATTCCAAGGAAAAATCACGGCATATTTAGTTCTAACCATTTTATCTCATATACTATCAATGATGGAAAGATATTGGTCTCTGTTGAGCTTGAAGTGTATATTTCATAAGAAAGGTTATCAGTCCCAAGACGTAGCATATCTAGAAAGAATATCCCTATACTAATCCCTTGAAAGAATGTGCATACCCATGGAAGAACCACAATCAACCCAGAAAGTATCTAGGATTGCTAATAATATTATTCAAAATATCATTATCCATCCAAGAGTTGCTTAAGCTGCATCTTGTGGTCATGCTATGTGATAGGGGTAATATTTGTTCCAATATATACTCAGACATGTGACAGCCCAGCCCGGGTTAAACTCGTTATAAAATGTCAAATGGTTTGAGTGTCTGAGGAATCAGGTTGAGAAATCCATCCAACCTCAACCTTCGTGCAGATTGATCATGGAACATGCATCCGAGTCCACATTAGGGTTTGAGGAGCGTCCAAGTCTCTTCGTCAACCAACTTAGACCTTTGAAGTGCCCACAGTTACTGCCACAGGCGACCATGGCATCACAATTCGGATTTGTTGCCAATGAGTCACTCAAACCAAATATGGAACAATTGATGTGGCAGATAAGAAACATGAATAACGGAGAGCGACAGAAGAGGCAATAAAACACAAAAAGACCTGAATCCTTACGTCTCTTCATATCTTATGTCGATGGCGCCCATGCATGGAAACCAATTGGCATTTGTAATGGTTATGTCTCTTCATATCTTTTGTCGGTGGCCAAATTGACACATTTGTAATCCTTGCGTCGCTTCCCTATCACCACGAAGTTGCTATTTATTTTAGTTAGAACAGATACAGCCGACTTCAATTTTGATAGTATGAACTGTGAGTAGAGATATATGATGATAATATCTTTTCTCTTTCGCGTCGTGTGAAATTTGGTTTAGTAGGTAATCTCCACAAAGTAGATGAGAGTCGTGGCTCATATTTGTCTTCCTCTTCGACAGACGAAGATTTTATGTCCTCATAAATTCCAACACAAGGCAGCAGGCTCTCCGCCACCTCGCATGTTTAATTAGTCTTCACATAAAATAAGAATGGAGAGTCAGTCTGCAATCACTTGTTCCAGATGATGAGCTGATGGTTCGCAAGTCTGTAAGCTATCGTCCGAACGTTTGGGGCGGACTACTTTATCCAACATGGCCAGTCCATCACTCCAACATCGGTATGTAACCCGGCCATCCTATCTGCCAAAGATGTTTCCAGTTTTCAGCAAGAAGGTCACCTGGAAAGAGGGGTGTTGAAAATTTAGCTCCAGCTAAATAGTACTCATGCTTAAGCTGGTCCTTCATCGACAGAGTTGGGGTTTCCTGCGGTTTCAGTACCATGAAAAATCTCCCTTTTCTCGTCTATTGAAGGAGGAGTGTGATACAAGGATAAAAGAGAGAGCTGCGGAACTGATGGAGCAGATAAGAAGCATGTCCAAGGATCCTACTGACATCTTGCAAACTATGAATTTGGTCGATTCAATCCAGCTTCTTGGATTGGATTATCGCTTCGAGAAGGAAATAAGTGAAGCGTTAAACCATATCCATGATGCCCATATTGACGACCATGGTCTTTGTGACACTGCTCTCCGATTTCGACGGCTGAGACAACAAGGATATATATTATGTCTCCCCTGGTAACATGTTCATTCCCTTACGACACTGCTCTCTAGCTTTCACAATGATTGCTACATTTCACCCCATTGGGAGAAAACCCTCATTCCCAAAAATATCAATGCCACCATGATCATAGATCATGGATTAGCAATTCTTGAAGCCCTAAATTTTACAGACCAGGAGGGCTTAAGCAAGATATGGATATGCTCTGATTCAGCTGTCTTCAATAATGCTATCCCTTCGGATGAGGCTGAAGGTTGTTGAGTTCAGCTTCATCCCCCACACAACTCAACACTTCTGCTCACAATCATCTTTTCTTGGAAGGCTGATGCGACAGCCTTGCCTAGCAGCTGTAACTCTCTTTTTTTAAGTGCTAATTCATTTCCTCTTTCAGAAAAAAAACAAAACTGTAGCTGTAGCAATTCGACTGCTGAGACAACAAGGGTATCATGTGACCCCTGGTAATATGCTCTCACGTTTCCTTGGAGTAGATGTATTTGTATGTTTTCTCTATAATTTTGTGTTCGCCTCGTGTTTAATTCAGGCATAGAAAAATTATGTTTGCAGAAGTAATTCGATTTGTATTTTAGATATGATGGAGGATTTTTGTTTTTAAAAAACAACTTAATCAGCCCATCAAAAAACAAGTCACTGAACAATCAATCCGATGGCTTCTAACAATATTAGCTGATCAATTTGCTACATAATGTCTTCTCTGTACATGAGTGACCTCACACTCTCAAACGTTTTGATCTCCTACACATATTTTTCAACTATATTAAAAAGATGTACTTTGTTATATATATATATATATATATATATATATATATGTACGTATACATCGTCTATAATTGTTACTGCCTTACTAGTATAGTAATTGTTTTCCCTTTTCATGACCCTGCAATCAGATAATACACATTTGTCACTGAAAGTTCCTATTGAAACCATCTTTGGCGTATATCATGATTTATATTTGACCTATATTTGGCATATTATAGAGATGAAATTACTATGTTCGATTTCAAGAGAATCAATGTCATTTTTTGTGAAATTGTTACAATAACGTAAATAAAATAAAACCACTTCAAGTATTTTCTCAAAACTTTATGAATCAACAGATGTTTTTAACAAGTTCAAAGATGAGGAAGGAAATTTAGTGTCCACCTTGAAGGATGATCCAAAGGGACTTTTAAGCTTATACAATGCGGCTTATCTACGGATACATGAGGAGACCATACTCGATGAAGCTATTTCCTTTACAAGGGACCAGATTGCGTCCATGTTAAGTGATCTCACACCACCGTTAGCAACGCAAGTGAGACTGTTCCTGGAGAGTCCTCTCTGTAGAAGAATGAAAAGGGTCTTGGCACGAAATTTCATCTCCATCTACCAAGACTGTGCGACACGAAATGATGCCTTACTAGAGCTGGCAAAGATTGACTTCAATCTACTGCAATGTCTTCATCGCGACGAGATTAAGAGCATCTCCATGTAATTTCTTTCCTACAGTTAGATTGATTGAGAGTTCAGGTTGAGGAGTAAACTTGAATACGTAGAACACTGTCATTGTAGAAATGTTTGATTGTTTCCGTCTTTTTTTATCGATGTTTGGATTGACAATAACATTGTGGTTTGTGGATTGCATTGAAGATGGTGGAATGATTTATTCCTCTCCAAAAATCTAAGTTTTGCACGAGATCGAGTGGTGGAATGTTATTATTGGATGCTTACGGTGTACTTTGAACCTCACTATTCTCGTGCACGAGTGATTACCACCAAGGTGATGGCCATGACTTCCATCTTGGATGATATCTATGATCTCTATAGCACATTGGAGGAGAGTCAACTACTCACTGAAGCAATTCAAAGGTTTGGAAATCTCTTGTTTTTGGATAGCGTTTTTTTGTTTTATTATTGTCGAGAATGAGATATCTTATCTCAATTGATTAGAACAGCAGGTGCCATGACAAATATGCCACAATAGTTTGATTCTTTGTGGATAAAGCAAAACTAAGCTAATTGTGGGATGCCAAGGCTGTTCATCAGCTACCAGAGTATATGAAGGGCTATTTTCTGAAGCTAATCCATACCTTTGAAGAATTCAAAAATTTACTAGCACCCAGTGAGAAGTATCATTTATTTTATCTTAAGGAAGAGGTAATTTTTTTTATTTTAATGGATTTCAATTTAGATTAGTGTAATGAATTAATATTTGGTAAACAAGAAAAATCTGATTGCACGTTTCTTTTTTTTTTATCTACTCTACTAATTCGAAGTCGTGCTATACTTCTAAGTGTTTTTTGCCTTCTTATTTCTTACGCAACGTCACCGTTTCCTCATCTTTATCATAGATGAAAGGTTTATCAAGATCCTATCTCGAGGAAAACAAATGGGCTTTCAAACATTATGTGCCAAAATTAGAAGAACATATGCAAATCTCGCTCATCAGTTCAGCCTATCCTTTGCTTGTTTGTGCTTCTTTTGTTGGAATGGGGGAAGTAGCAACCTGCACCTGTGACTAGTATCTCTAACCAAAAACCTCGTACCACCCTTCCCCCTTTAATCATAAGGGTCGTTGTTTGATATACCTTTTACTTGAAGCCTGCATTTCTTAATAGTAACACTTATTCTGAGCATTACTTTAGTTCAAAGTTAATTCAAATTGGTACTTGGAATAAAAATAAAATCAGTGATACGTATGGTGCTATTATGTATGAGCAAATATCTAAGATTGGTATTCCTAAAATGCTGCATTTGGAAACTTGGCACTAATAAACGATCGACCACTAGAACAACATACTTTTTTCTTAGAGACCAGTATTTCCCCGTTGAACGAGAGGACCGGGTGAGCCCTTCAAGTTTCAAAGTCATTGCATGATTTTGACTCTGTTGTTGTGACTGAGGAATTGCTCGGCCACATCCGGGAGCACTACAGTATCCCATGTGATAGGATCGTAGAGATTGTAACAGCTGAAATTCTCTAAATAACCTAGCAAAATATATTTTAGATTTTTATCTTCTAATTTTGTTCTCTTTTCTTCTGGTATCTTAGCAAATGCAATAATTCCAAAAATTCTCAAATGATCAACTCTTCATTTTTATAAACTTCATGCTTCTTCTAGTATAATATTACAAATTTGCTTTGTCGGAAACCTGTTAAGCAAATAAATTACACAAGCAATAGCATCTCCTTAAAATTCTTTAGAAATTTTCTTTCCTTTAACATGCATCAGACCATATTAAGGATAGTCCTATTTTTTCTTTCTGAGACACCATTCTATTGAGGTGTGTATGGCATGATGAATTGATGTAGAATTCCATTATTTCTACAAAAATTTTAAATTTATTTGATATATATTCACTACCTCTATCTGTTCTTAAATATTTAATTTTATAATAACTTTATCTTTCAACCAAATCCTTAAATTCTTTGAATTTGCTTAAAACTTCTTTCTTTTATTTTAACATATAAACCTAAATTTTGCTACTATGATCATCAGTGAAGGCAAGAAAATATATGCTTCCTCCAAGTGATACTCGATTGATAGGGCCACAAACATCTAAGTGTACCGGATCAAGTCAATGTCATGCTCTTTTTGTTATTCTGACTTCGAAATGCTTTCTTTCTAGCTTACCCATGACACATACTTCACGTAATTTTGATGGGCGATCAATTTTGGCATTCATGTTATTATATTATACTTCTCTAGAAGTTTCAAAGCCTCAAAATTTAACTGAGCTTATCTAAGATGCTAAATGTACAAATATCCTCAATATCAGCTTTAAAATAATTTGATTGATCAAAAATACTTAAATGCAGAGGAAATATTCTATTCTTTGTCATTTTCACATGTGACATCAATATTTTATTCTTGTCATGAATTGAGAGAGCTATATCTTTCATCTCAATATCATAACCTTTTTTTAAATAATTGTCCTAAGCTTAGAATATTATTTTTTATATCAGGAATATAATAAACATCTAAAATATATAATCCTTTGCTATTATTAAGTTCAAGAAGAATTTTACTTTTGCCTCTTACTGGTCTTTGAGATAAATCACCAAATATAATATTCCCGAAATAACTTATATTTATTTTTTAAAATAGCTCTTTGTTGCCACACATATGATTTAAAGCTCTTATATCTATATACCATGTCAAAGACCGATCATCTTTCAAATAATCATAACTCATTAGCAAAACTTGATTTTCATTCTTTTTTTTATTTCTCAACAAAATTTGTTAAGATTATAATAACATTCATAAGAGTAATGTTCATACCTTTTGTAAATATAGCATTGTATTTCAAACCTTTTAGAGTTTCTGTCACATCCATGGCGTTGACTACATCCTCAACCATAACCTCGGCCTCTTTAGCTAGAATTTTCTCTAGCATTTTCATTATTTGGAGATTCTTGATTGGTGTGATTTCTGCCTCCTCTTCCTCTTTGTCCTCGTCCTCTTCCTCTTTGAGAATTTGATTCATTAACTTGAAGGGAACCCATAAGTTCTTCTAAAGATATCTTTTTCAAATCTTTAGATTCTTCAATCGCAACAACAATAAAATCAAATTTTGAATCTAGAGATCTCAATATTATTTCTATTACTCTCTGATTATTTATGTGTTTACCATTTCATCTTATTTGATGAACAATGGAAATGATTTTTGAGAAGTAATCAGAAATAGTTTCAGAAGTACCTTGTTGTAATTTTTTAAACTCGGTACGTAAAACTTGTAAACGAAGTTTCTTTACCTTATCAACACCACTGAATGCTTTTTGAAACATTTCCCAAGCCTTCTTTGAAGTATTTATTGGAGCGATGATCTCGAACATCGTATCATCAAGCCCTTGGTAAATCGTGAGTAAAGTTTTTTTCTCCTTCTTCCTTTTTACTTTGAGTTGTTTTCTTTCTTCTGCATTCATTGCTCCTTCTTTTGCTAGATTTGGTTTAGCAAATTCATCTTCTATAAACTCTCATACATCTTGGGAGCCTAGAAGAACCTTCATTTGGATGCACTATATGTCATAATTTTCTTTTATCAATCTGGAGATATAGAGTTATATGGTACTTGAGGAAGAGGTAATAGCTTAACCTATACTCTAATACCAAATGTTAATCTTGATAGGAAGAATGGATAGAGTTATCAAACCAAGGAAGAGTAGGACAAGCTTCAATCTTCTATGATTTCAGAAACTATATATATCTTTCATGACCCAATATATAGGGTTTATATAGTCTTTAAAAATATATTATATTAATTATATTCAAGATGAATCATTCTTTTCAAAAAAATCCTTTCAAAAACTAATAACCAATTTGACATATTCTTTTATACAATCATTCTTTTATACAATTTGACATTTAATCTATTTTTCTTCAATACAATGAATCTTAATTTTGACGAAATAAATACTTGAACAAGTTTAATTCTAACAACTGTAATATCTTTTCTCTTAGGGGCTAATGCGTTTCCTTTTTCTAGTCCAAACATAACATGCGTCTCATGTCAGGCTGCAGTTCCAGATAACTTCCAAGTGGTGGAGCTGATCATCCACCACAGAGAAGGGAATAAGCACAGCCACATGTTCGCCGGAAGGCTTGAAACACGAGGACAGACTCATCGGCCGACTGATGGAAAAGCTCTCCATGAAATAGATTGTGGCACGAGACGTCCCATCATGTCCGCGGGGTTCGGAACATTCCATAAGCAGTCTTTAATATTTGGAGGTCCCATCATAGATATGAATTCCAATAATTTTCTTCGAATATATATTAAGAAAAATCCACCAACATGTTGTTTTTGCCTATTCATTTAAGCATAATTGGATAGATTTTCGAAAGAACTTTTTTTTAAAAACTTTTGTCAAAAAGAATATTTTATTTCTAGAATTTTTTTTAATTATATATATATATATATATATATATATATATATATATATATATATATATAAAATATATCTGGAATACTCTTAGGTTGATAGTCACCTACCAACAGATCGGTCAGAGCATTTGGCTATGCTGCAATTAAAGCACACAATACTGTAATAGCGGAAGGAATAGCAACTTGATTTTTTACAGCGCAGGAGGGCTTAAGCAAGATATGGATTCTGCTGTCTTTAATAATGCTACTCTTTGTATGAGGCTGAAAGGTTGTGGAGCTCAGCTTCATCCCCACACAACTGCACACTACTGCTCACAATCATCTTTATTTTGGGAAGGCTGATGCGACAGCCTTGCCTAGCAGCCGCAACACTCTTTCTTAAGTGCTAATGCATTCCCTTTTTCGAAAACCAAAATCAAAACTGTAGCTGTATCTGTAGCTGACATTAAGTCCAAATATACGTCCCATTTGATTTGAGGCTGCAGTAGTTACAGGTCACCCACCGTAATGAACTCCCGGAGCTGATCATCGACCACCGAGAAGAGATAAGCACAGCCACGTGTTCGCCGAAAGGCGTCAAACACGAAAACAGACTCTTTAACAAAGACCTGACGTCCAAAACAACTCGTCGTTGGTTGTATTTATTTGAATTTGAGTCAAGTAAAATCCAACATGTTTTGAGTACAATTTTTCTCTATTAAGTAAAATCCAAATCTGATCTTCAAGTTAAATTCCAACATGTTTTCTTTTATTTAAATATGTTAAGTATAATTTAAGCTTATTTAAATTTGAGTCTAAGATTTATGTCAGGAAAATGATCCCACGAGAGTCTCTTTTTTTTTATTTAAGTCTAACTAATTATTATTTGAATATTCAAATTAGATTTGAGTGCATATTATTTTTTATTAAAATTCAATTTATCCCATTGCTAAATCACAATCGAGTTATATAATGTGATAGATTTATTTCTTTATAGGAAGTTAAATCATTATTAATGGACCAGTAGGAGGAACACAACCATAAACTCCCTCAATCCGATCCCCTCCCACGTATCCATCACAGTTTCATGGAGACTGATGGGGCTACTATCATCAAGAGAGTGGTTGAAATGTTATTCATGGACCACCACGAGGAATACGACCTGAGACTCCCTACGAAAAAACTGGACCCTATAGATTGCAGCCATTTTTCATTACAGGAAATTGACAGACGATTGATGGATGACAAGGAGGAGCATAGCCTCCACAAAGTGAACATGCTGTTGCCATGGGAGTATACTTTGATTTGTGAATTGACTTGAAGGTGGTGGAATGATTTAGCTCCCTCAAAAAATCTCAATTTTGCTAGAGATAGATTGGCGGAATGCTACTTCTGGATCCTGGGAGTATTCTTTGAACTTTACTATTCTCGTGCACGAGTGATAACGACCAAGGTGATTGCCCTTATTTCAATTCTAGACGACATATATGATGTCTATAGCACGTTGGAGGAGAGTCAACAACTCGCTAAGGCAATTCAAAGGTTCACAAATCTCATATCGATGGACAGATTACCTTTTACTATCATGGTTCAAAATATGATAACAAAAAGTGCCACTAATAATATCACATAATAAAATAAAATATTGCATAATAATTTTACTCATCATGTATAGCAAAATAACATCTATGTTTATGTTATGTTTTTCTAAAGATAGTGAAACCAATACAGGTGGGACGCGAAGGGTGTTCATCAATTACTAGAGTACATGAAGGATTATTATCTAAATCTAATCCACACCTTTGAAGAATTTGAAGATTTATTGACTTCTAGTGAGAAATATCGCATAACCTATCTAAAGGAAGCGATGAGTGATGAGATTATAATATTCTTCTTATTCTTCTTATTTTCACTTTTCAAATGTGATAGTATCGAACTTAGATTGTCCTACTCATAGACACTACTTATAAATTACAAACATTAAGGAATGGTTTTGTACAGATGAAAGATTTATCTGAAGATTATTTTGAGGAATCCAAATGGAGTGCTCAACATTGCATGCCAACTTTGGAAAAATATCTACCTATTTCCCTCGTAAGTTCAACATATCCTATACTCGAATGTGCTTCTTTCGTTGGAATGGGAGAAATAGCAACTAAGGAGAGATTTGAGTGAATTATTAGTTTCCCAAAGATTGTCCATGCTGCTGCAATAATTGGTCGTATCATGAATGACATTACTTCACATGAGGTATGGTCATAATATAATCTCCTGTATTTTCTATCATATAAACATTTTTCATAGTAAATTTTGCATTGATTTCTTTCATAGTAGAAATAGCATACCTTCTTCCATTATATGATATGGAATATAAATGAAATTTAATAGATAATCTCTAAAGGTTGTCTTCAATATTCCTTCTATTTATCACCTCAAAAGCATTTCATGTGTCACTCAATTGCATTATCAAAGTTTTGCTGAACTCCTTAAATCATACTATATTAAGAAATCTAGTACAAATGTTGGACAACACGACCAATGAATCACACTCGGCTATGTAGAGCTGATCCAGCTGATGGGGACATAGATTAATTGAATCATGCAAGCAATGTGGATGATGGGAAGGCTTATAATATTTTTTATTTTCTTCTGTAGAAATTAGATTGATGTGATAGTTAGAGAAAGGAGATTACACTGATGTAATTATACATGCATTGTCATTAGAGATAAAAGAAATCAAGATCAAATTGGCTACTATCTTCCGTGACAATCCCAACACGTTGTCCAACCAATCCAAAGGACAATCGTATAATGAATCACTTTCAATTAACATGCAGATCTACATGATCCAACTAATGCAATCATAGAAAAAATTAATTATGAGAAATTAATATAATTGTTTTACTTTGTAATACAGAATATTAGATGCCATTGTACATCCTTTCTATTTGTAGTAAAGTAAACCAAATCTCTATATATGATATTTAAATTCAATGAGATGTTTGGTATATAAAATTTTATATTAGTACTTGTTATGTTTTCTAAAATGGTATTAAAGTAGAATGGCTAATATCTTAATAATATTCTGATTTAATCATATTATGATTCTATGGCCAAAATATATGTCTGGCTATAGAATATCTTAGATAATACTTTTGCTATATATATATATATATATATATATTCATTGATGATGCAGAGGTGTGATGCAAGGATGAAATAGAGAGCTGAAGAGCTGAGGGGGCAAGTAAAGAGCATGTTCAATCATACTACTTGGATTGGATTATCACTTTCAAACGGGAATAAGCGACGCATTAAGTCAAATCCATGATGCGGATATTAACAGCAAGGATATTCTGTGTCCCCAAGCAGTATTTGTATGTGTGATCCAAAACAATACGATCTTCTTTAATCATCTTTTTTTTAATTCACTCATAGACGTTGGCAGTACCAAAAATATTTTCTCCGGTAAAATAGACATAAAAATCACACACAAAAGTCATTGTATTGATTATTACGTAATCACTTAAAACGGTAAATTAATTTTGATAATATGACTGTATGTTTTTTTTCTCAAAACAAAAAATCTTATTTATTTCTGTAGTTGTCTTTAACAAGTTCAAAGATGAGGGAGGGAGTTTCATGTCTACCTTGGGGAGTGATGTGAAAGGACTGTTAAGCTTGTACAACGCAGCCTATCTTGGGACTCATGGGGAGATCATTCTTGATGAAGCCATCTCTTTTACGAGGAATTACCTAGTGTCTGCATCAGCCGATCTTAAACCACCATTAACAACGCAAGTGTCTCTCGACCTCGAGACACCTCTCCGTAGAAGATTTAAAGAGTTGCCATAATTTAATAGGAAAGACGCACAGAAAGAAGTGATTAATGGTTTCTGCTTTAGATTGACAGAAGGGAGTAGTAGCATTACTGCACACTCTTAGTTGAGACGATCAATGAGAGGTGGCGGTGCAAAAGTTTCCAACAAAAAATTTTAACCGAAGGCAACACGGGAAGCTTCCACAAACAATACAACTAGTCGACGTTAGGATCAACCATTCCAACTGAGAAGCAAGAAATGATAGGCAGACTTAGCAGAACAGACCCTCTTATTATCTAGCTTCTAAAACTAAAAATCATCATGTGATATATAGATTAACAATGAGATTAGAACCACCAAAGATCTATCACTAGCATGTATATTGCTGAAAGCATGCTTGAATGGACTACGAGAATCTAAAATATAGTTATCTTTGAAATATCAATAATAGAAATATCACCAACAAATTTAGTGAACTCTCCTCTTAAACGTTCAAGAGCGAGAAGAAACAAACCCGATTCTAGTTTTGCCTTAATAATTTTGAATATTCCAAAGATAAATCACAGCATATTTAGTTTTAACCATTTTATCTCATACACTATCAATGATGGAAAGATATTGGCCTTGTTGAGCTTGAAGTGTATATTTCATAAGAAAGGTTATCAGTCCCAAGACCTAGCATATCTAGAAAGAATATCCCTATCCCAATCCCATGATAGAATGTGCATACCCTTGGAAGAACCACAATTGACCAAGAAAGTATCTAGGATTGCTAATAATAATACTATTCAAAATATCATTATCCATCCAAGAGTCGCTTAAGCTGCATCTTGTGGTCCAAATCACTCATCTTGTGGTCATGCTATGTCATAGGGGCAATATTTGTTCCATATCAAATCGAAGTCAATGATTATTCACTAAGATTGCACCATATTTGTAGATAAATGACTTAGAGTGTCACCGTGACCGGGTCGGGAAATCCATTCAACCTTAACCTTCATACAGATTGATTACGGAGCATGCATCCGAGTCCACATTAGGACTTGAGGAGCATCCAAGTCTCTTCGTCAACCAACTTAGACCTTTGAAGTGCCCACAGTTAACATACTCATGTGGAGGATATCTGGTAGATAGTTGTCGATCTCTTATAGATCTTTTCAATGAAATCTCAGCTGATGGTGGAGGTGCTTGTTCAGTTGATTCAACATCATCAACCGTAGGAGCGTTATCACTAACATTCTCACCACAATCTTCTTGTTCATCACTCTCATGATCATCATGAACTACAAGTGAAGGAATTGGACCCAAACTCTAAGGAATATAAAGAAATGCTTTTAGCTTCTTAATATTATCACCATCATCAAACAATTGGTCTTCAAGAAACACATCTTTGCTTCTAATAATTTTCTTATTCATTGGATCTTAATCTGTACCCAAACTCTTCGTGACCATACCCCAATAAGATATATACTTTTGTCTTATTATCAAGTTGGACCTCTAATATTTAAGAATATGAACAAATGCTTTACACCCAAAGACTCTCAAGTGATGATAAAATATATCTTTTCCTTTCCATAGTCTCTCTGGAACATTAGCTTTCAAAGGAACTAATGAAGAAAAAGTTATCAAACCAACTGTAGTTCTCATAGCCTCCCCCAAAATGACTTATGTAACTTGGCATGGGAAATCATACATCTAATCATTTCTTCAATAGTTCTATTCATCATTTCTATCATATCATTCTGTTGAGGAGTTTTAGGAAATATTTTCTCAAGCCTGGTACTATAGAACCTACAATAATTCTCAAAAGGACTCTTGTACTCGCCACCATTATCTGCTCAAACATACTTTAACTTTATACCGGTTTCTCTTTCAGCACTAATATGAAACTCTTTGAAAACATCGAGTACATGGTTTTTATATTTCAAAGCAAAAGCCCAAACATTTCTAGAATGGTCATCAATGATAATAAAATAAAAAGCACTTCCAAGAGTTCTAGTTTGCATAGTAAATAATAATCACAAGATTCATATCAATAACATCTGATCTTCTATATGATAGATATGTATCAAGGACAACTTTATGCATTTTTCCAACTAAGTAATAATCATAAGATTTAAGATATGTACCTTGCAACTCTGGTAAGAACTGCTTTTTAGTAAAAGTTTAAAGTCCCTTCTCACTGATATGACTAAGCTTCTTATGGCAAAAATCTATACTTTCATCCTTATGAATTGCATTAATATCTCATTTATGTAGCTTAGCTTCCATGACATAAAAAGAGTTTAGTTTCTTTCCACTCATACAATTAAAGAACCTTTAGTGAGTTTTCATTTACTTTCATCAAAATAATGTGTAAATCACTTATCATCAAGTTTACTTATAAATATAAAGTTAAGATGAATATCTGGAACACATAATATCTTTGAGTATAAATTTGCTCATAATAAATATTTCCAATATTCACAATCTTAGATGTACCACTGTTTTCCATTCTGACATTACCAAAATCACTAACAGTATAACATATGAAGAAATCACTATGAGAAGTAACATGAAATGAAGTACTAGAGTCAATTATCCAATTACTGTCCAGAAATATAAGAATGATACAATCGTCATCACAGACAATAATGATATCACATTCAATAGCAACTGTATTAGTCTTTTTCTTATTTTTCTTCCTTTCATTTTGTTCCTCGTTTCCAAAACCTACACTTATTCTTCATGTGACCTAACCTTTTATAGTGAAAACATTTGATATCTCTTCTAGACTTGAATCTTTTTCTATAACTATATGGATTTCTGCTATAACTCTTTTCACGTCTTTCTTATTTTTTTATAAACAAATGCATCAAAAGAAAAATTTTTTTGATCTTTCATTCTAGCATTTTTATTTAGTAAATTATTTTTAACTATATCTATAGTTAGAATTCCCTCTGGTGTGGAGTTATAAATTGTCACTAGATATGTTTCCAAACTTTTTGGTGAAGAGTTAAGAAATAATAACTCTTGTGTTTTATCATCTATATTCATTTTCACAGCTAACAGCTTATTTGTAAAACTCTAAAATAGACTTATGTGCTCAACAATATTACCACCATCTTTATACTTCAAATATATAAGTGTTATGAGAAGAGAAATTCTATTTTTATTTATTTTTTGAAAATATTTTCTAAAACAATTTTCTTATAAAATAATCTTTTAGCAATTTTATGATGATCATTCTTGAATAACTAAAAAGAGGTGGATCGGAATTGGCTCTTTGGAAGTATTGTTTGGGGTCGTTTATCAGTAAAACCGAATCCTTACTTAATTCCTAAATATGAGTTAATTTTTTTTCTTTTTTATTTCTCAATTAATTTTTTTAAAAATATTTTCTGTTCAGTCTGTTGAAAGTGGTCCAATCAAGTTTTTTCGCTTGCATTCTCATACAAGGTATATTACTGATAGAATTTAGACGTGGATGGAACACTCATTAATCTCACACAAGAGAGAGAAAGAATATTAAAATACTGATTATGTAGCTACAAATTTATTTTTTAAAATTTAAAATTTATATTTTATTCATATAAGTTATGTTGTTTTCGTAATCGGAGACACTTATATTTCACTATTATTCTAATTAGTTTATGTATAAAACTATATTTTCTTTTTACATAATATATCGGATAAAATGTGTCACTCACCTAAATGGAAGAGTCCAATTTTTACGATCACAAATCATTGGGAAGCTGCTGTCAAGAAGGAAGACCTACACATTCTCAATCCCTTTCATTCTCAATTCCACCACCAAATGTCAGGAGTTACGTTATAGCCTAATATATACTAAAATGATTTTAAAATTTTGAAATTTATGTTTTGCTTGCATTTTTGTTTGTCGGTGATGTTTTGCTTGCAATTTTGTTTAGCTCTAAATCTTATGCTAATATTACTTCAATTCCTCAACTCTAATATGGGGGAATTGATTCCCAATCCTCTTCTTTTAAATACAACATGTCTTGAGACTCTTGGAATATGTTTACTCTTATTTCTAATACTGAATAGTAATTTTTTTAAAAAGAAAAAGGGTGGCTGAGAATTTGATTGCACTACGATTAAAGCACATGATACTGTAATAGTGAAAGGATTAGCAATTCTTTTGAAGCCCTAAATATGCTTCAGCTAACATGATCAATTGTGTAAATGGCTATACATACGCATCTGATTCCTAGATAGCAATTCTTGAAGCCCTACATTTTACAGAGCCAGCAGGGCTTGAGCAAGATTTGGATATGCTCTGATTCTGCTGTCTTGACTGATGCTACCCTTCGTACGAGGCTGAAGGTTGTCGAGTTCAGCTTCATCCCCTACGCAACTTAACACTTCTGGTCACAATCATCTTTTTTGTGTTTTTGGGAAGGCTGATTCGACAGCCTTGTCGAGCAGCTGTAACTCTCTTTCTTCAAGTGCCACTTCATTCTCTTTCTTTAAGTGCCACTTCATTCTCTTTCTATAAGTGCCTACATCTCATTTGAGGCTGCAGTTCATTCTCTTTTTCTATAAGTGCTAATTCATTCTCTTTTTCTAAAAAAACAAAAAAAACAAAAACAAAACTGTAGCTGTAGCTGTAGCTCACATTAAGTCCAAATGTACATCTCACTTGAGGCTGCAGTTACAGGTGACTCCCCGTATTGAAGTCATCCACCACGGAGAAGAGATAAGCACATCTACGTGTTCGCCGACGTGCGTCAAACACGAAAACAGACTCACAAAGTATTTATTTGATGGAAACACGTATTTATTTGAATTTGAGTCAAGTAAAATCCAACATGTTTTGAGTATAATTTTTCTATATTAAGTAAAATACAAATCTGATCTTCAAGTTGAATTCCAACATGTTTTCTTTTATTTAAATATGTTAAATATATTTTAAGCACATAAGATGAATACATATCGATTTTTAACTTATTTAAGTTTATGATTTAAGTCAGGAAAATAATCCTTAAATATTTAGAAGTAAGATTGTATATCCCGATCCCACATTGGTGAGTGCTTTTGAGTACATCCTTTTTTTAATTTAAGTTTAACTAATTATTATTTAAATATTCAAATTGGATTCGAGTATATTTTTTTAA